>NC_091298.1:5294875-5297375 GCF_038502225.1 Cherax quadricarinatus | reverse complement strand
GCACCTGGTGAAGTTACTTCTCCAGTTTCCCCTTGAAGACGTCTGCTTGTCCCAGCAGTGTTTCTGACATCTTACTGGCTCTCCCAGTAATTTAAATGTTTTATTGGCCCTATGCGAGCCGTAAACGATCTCTATCTGTTTCAGCTTTATCTCTCCTGTCTTGAACTGGATCATGAACATTGAGCAATATCCCAAACGAGAGAGCACTATTTCCATTGTTTTGAAAGTTCTCATTATCCACCCCCGCCATCTTCCTGTGAAGGGTGTGGGGTTTGTGGGATTGTGGGGTTGTGGGGCTCTGAGTTGTGGGGGTTATCGAGAAGGAGAGCAGGGTGGGTTGTGTAGGTATAGGGTTCACGTTTGTTACATATGTTCTTTAAAACATTAAAACCATCTTACAACGTTTACTGCGCTGTAGCAAGTCTACCACCAGACACCATATTAAGCACACACAATTTTATAATTCAGTTTACCTTATCCCAAAAAGGGATAAGTTAAACTAAATTATGGGAAGTTTATGGGAAGATGATCCATGCTCCTCCGTCATCCAGATGACTGTGATATAGAGAGCTAGATAAATCCCACACTGTATGTTCTAGAAAAAATCCAACTTTGACCTGAATACAGAACAGAATTAAACCCACAGTGAATGCTTCAGAAATTATCCACATCAGAAAATCCCACACTGCAAATTACAGAAACAGTCCACTCGACTTGGGTACAGAAAAAGATAAACCCCACACTGTATGCTCCAGAAATTATCCACACTTGGACAGCCTCCAGGTATAAATGCGTTCGAGCAGGCAACATGCCAACAAAATTTGCCAAGCTCATTGGCATGAAATAATCTGCTCACTCTCGCCTGTCTCTCGCATCAATATTAGCTGTGTTTTACATCTGCTGAGTTATTACATTACTTTATTGTCAGTTAGCTGCAGTAGTAAACACTCGCCTCTCCTTATTATTTTATTACTTATATGAGGGGAAGTGTAATAAGCAGGGACAGAGAGGGTAATGAAAGTGGAGTTGAAGGTGAGGGGAATAAGTGATGTGATAGGCAGAAATGAAGGGATGGAGATGAAAGAGTGGAGGTGAGATGTTGACAGGAGATGATGGATTGAGATCAGAAGTGAAAGAGGTGGAAGATATGAGAACATTAATGGATAAAGTGAAGAAAGGGTGTGAGAAATGACGATGAGTGAAGGTTATGGGAAAAAAAGTGAAAAGGTGAGGAGAAGAAATTAATTACAGAAGTCAAATATTAATTAGGACAGTGTAGGAAATAAACTGAGAGAAAATACGGAGGAAGTACAAGAAAAATAGAGTAGGGGAAGGAAAGACTGCAGAGAGGACATCGAAAAAATGGAAATAGAAAGAGGGAAGAAATGCAAGAAAACGAAGGGAGGAGCGATGGGGTGCGAAGAATGGGTTAAAAATAGGGCTGAGGAATAATGTGTGTGGAAATGGGAGTGAGAGCAGGAAGTATAAACAAAACGAAGCAATTAAATGGGGCGTTGTGTTATTGCTGTTGTTCTCGTTTTTATTAGTTAGTATTTGTTGTCGTTGCTGCTACTGCTGTTGTTGTTGTGGTTGTTGTACGTAGGTCAAGCATGTCAACATAACATGTATTTTATTTAGTACAGTATTCTGCTGATGTTCACCTCACTGAACTCCTGCAATTGCAACAAGGGACTCCAGACAACACTTCCAATACACTCAACCACACCCACAAACTCGTTCCCGTGACTCAAACTTCTCAACAAACACTCCGTTCTTGACCGTCTTGTAGCACTTTCCGATATCCCATTAACCCCACGCCGTTATCTCTTCAAGACTTGGTCTTCAAGATCTGAGACATCCTTGAGTCCCTGAAACTTTTCATTGCTCTTACTTTTATTTTCGTCTCCAGGACCGTCGACATAATAGTGTTATAGTTCACTTCCACATCAACTCCTTAATCTTCAATTTCCTTGAAATGTCATTCTATTTTTCTGTCGCTGGTACGCAAACGCATAAGGTTCAATCTGGCTTCCAGCCGTTCGTTAGGTTGCATCTACCTTCATAAATGCTAAATCTCTCCCTGCAGCTGCCTGCCTGCCTTCTCCACAATGTAACTCTTCTACACGGAGCTGTCTTCTTCACAGAGTAGCTGCTGTACACAGTTGTCTTCCTCACAGCGTAGCTGCTGTGTGATGCTGTCTTTTTTATTGTGTACCGGTACAAACAGCTAACTGCTGCCTTCTCCACGGTGCAACCTCTATTCGCAGCTGTCTTCTCGTCTTTAAACCAGTATGAACAAAAGCTTCGCACGTTAGTGATTCCGCTTCTTCTCTAGCTGATGTGTTAAAGATGCAGCAGACACTAACTCAGGTACAAATAATACTGCTGTAAGCTCACGTTGAGCTCAAGAAGTGAGCATCGTTAAATAAAGCTCGACTGTCGTGACTGATGGGTCAGTGCTGGGAACCTTTCAACAAGTACATAACGCATCAGTAACTAC
>NC_091298.1:5257375-5289875 GCF_038502225.1 Cherax quadricarinatus | reverse complement strand
CGTGCCTTTTGGCTAGTGTTGAAAATAATTGTGTTTCACAGAACACAATATTGAGGGGGAAAAGGCAATTTGATATTTGTTGTTATAAAAAAATATTGTCATTTAGAAACTCGTCCAGTGTAAATGTAATTACATGAGACAAATGAATAACAGTTGCACTTGACAATAAATAAATTCTAACTCCTGATAAAACCTAAAATTAATTTTTACACTGAACGTGTCGAGGAACAGATGTTGCAGAAAATTTGTAGGAGTTACGATAGATTTTATTGCTTCGTTATATATCATTTGGGTGAAAGTTCAGTTCCCATAATAAGGATTCTTCTTCTTTTTTTTTTGAGAACTTCCTCTGTTCCCCCATTCATCACTACCCCATCCTCACCCATTATTACCCCCTCCCTCTCTCTCTCACCCACCACTACCCCTCCCTACCAAAGTAAACCTAACAGTGAAGGGATCCCTTTGATATACCTTTGAAGAGTTTCGAGAGTTTATCTACTCTCTGAACCCGGCCATGGGCCAGGTTCGTCTAGTGCTTGCCTGGTCAACCAGGCTGTTGCTGCTGGAGGCCCGCTGCCCCGCACGTTATTTACACCATCTTTATGTTATTTACACCATCTGTATGTTATTTATACCATCTGTGAGCATGTAAACACAAAAATATCGCTTCACTTCCATTCTGAAAATCACAGGAGAGCGCATGCACGACCCCCCCCCCCAGTAGCAAAAGTGAATAACGACGTAGACATCGTCAGTTGCATCACTCCTTTACATTTAACTGTTAGGGCTCGTTAAAACAACATTGTTCATTAATTAATGTAGAATCGTTGGTGTTCATGTTGTGTGTACTGGAAGGCAGGAAGAGTGGGAATACAATGGTACAATTGGGTGGGTGTTTGCCAGGGTATCAGGTGTATGTGTGTGTGTGTGTGTGTGTGTGTGTGTGTGTGTGTGTGTGTGTGTGTGTGTGTGTGTGTGTGTGTGTGTGTGTGTGTGTGTGTGTGTGTGTGTGTGTGTGCCCAAGTAGTGTGAGTCAACACCCACTGAAATAATATTAAAATCCGATGGCAAGACTCATTACCCGATAAAAGGATGAATCACGACCCGGCGAAAGGAATCAGAACTCGGCAGCGAACACCGAGAAAGGGATCGAGTCCGCTTTCCATTCCAGTCGCTCCTAGTGAACTAATTAGTCAAGAAGCGGCTCACTTAACACACACGCCTAATATTGTCTTCACAAAATGCAATACATATCACGAATATATATATATATATATATATATATATATATATATATATATATATATATATATATATATATATATATATATATATATATATATATATATATATATATATATATATATATATATATATATATATATATATATATATATATATATATATATATATATATATATATATGTCGTGCCGAATATGTAAAACTGGTCAATTAGTAAGAACTCATTTAAAATTAAGTCCTTTCTGAAATTTTCTCTTATATGTTTAAATATATATTTTTCTCATTAAGGTTTATGTAAAAACTTTTAATTTTGCACCAAAAGAATCTTAGAAAACTTACCTAACCTTATTATAACAAGAACAATTTATTTTAGCCTAACCCAACTAAATATATTTTAAATATGTTTACAATAATTTAGTACTAAACAAACACAATCAAATATATTTTTTTCGTTGGGTTCAGAATGATTTTGGCGAAATTATTTCATAAACAAATTTTCACTTGTCCTATATGGCAAGATGAGCGTTGCTATTTAAGCCAAGATGGCAAGTTCTGCCTATTCGGCACGACATATATATATATATATATATATATATATATATATATATATATATATATATATATATATATATATATATATATATATATATATATATATATATATATATATATATTTATTAATTTATTTATTATCACACTGGCCGATTCCCACCAAGGCAGGGTGGCCCGAAAAAGAAAAACTTTCACCATCATTTACTCCATCACTGTCTTGCCGGAAGGGTGCTTTACACTACAGTTTTTAAACCTCAACATTAACACCCCTCCTTCAGAGTGCAGGCACTGTACTTCCCATCTCCAGGACTCAAGTCCGGCCTGCCGGTTTCCCTGAACCCCTTCATAAATGTTACTTTGCTCACACTCCAACAGCACGTCAAGTATTAAAAACCATTTGTCTCCATTCACTCCTATCAAACACGCTCTCGCTTGCCTGCTGGAAGTCCAAGCCCCTCGAACACAAAATCTCCTTTACCCCCTCCCTCCAACCTTTCCTAGGCCGACCCCTACCCTGCCTTCCTTCCACTACAGACTGATACACTCTTGAAGTCACTCTGTTTCGCTCCATTCTCTCTACATGTCCGAACCACCTCGACAACCCTTCCTCAGCCCTCTGGGCAACAGTTTTGGCAATCCTGCACCTCCTCCTAACTTCCAAACTACGAATTCTCTGCATTATATTCACACCACACATTGCCCTCGGACATGACATCTCCACTGCCTCCAGCCTTCTCCTCGCTGCGACATTCATCACCCATGCTTCACACCCATATAAGAGAGTTGGTAAAACTATACTCTCATACATTCCCCTCTTTGCCTCCAAGGACAAAGTTCTTTGTCTCCACAGACTCCTAAGTGCACCACTCACCCTTTTCCCCTCATCAATTCTATGATTCACCTCATCCGCTGACACGTCCACTCCCAAATATCTGAATACATTCACCTCCTTCATACTCTCTCCCTCCAATCTGATATCCACTCTTCCATCACCTAATCTTTTTGTTATCCTCATAACCTTACTCTTTCCTGTATTCGCTTTTAATTTTCTTCTTTAGCACACCCTACCAAATTCATCCACCAATCTCTGCAACTTCTCTTCAGAATCTCCCAAGAGCACAGTGTCATCAGCAAAGAGCAACCGTGACAACTCCCACTTTATGTGTGATTCTTTATCTTTTAACTCCACGCCTCTTGCCAAGACCCTGGCATTTACTTCTCTTACAACCCCATCTATAAATATATTAAACAACCACGGTGACATCACACATCCTTGTCTAAGGCCTACTTTTACTGGGAAATAATTTCCCTCTTTCCTACATACTCTAACTTGAGCCTCACTATCCTCGTAAAAACTCTTCACTGCTTTCAGTAACCTACCTCCTACACCATACACCTGCAACATCTGCCACATTGCCTCCCTATCCACCCTGTCATACGCCTTTTCCAAATCCAAAAATGCCACAAAGACCTCTTTAGCCTTATTTAAATACTGTTCACTTATATGTTTCACTGTAAACACCTGGTCCACACACCCCCTACCTTTCTTAAAGCCTCCTTGTTCATCTCCTATCCAATTATCCGTCTTACTCTTAATTCTTTCAATAATAACTCTACCATACACTTTACCAGGTGGTTTAGAAAGACACGTAAGCAAACACTATAACATATTTATTAGAAAACGTTTCGGTCCTGGGACCTTGATCACTTCTAACATACAGAGGTAGAAAGACATTATATATATAGGCGGAGAGTGAGATGTGACGCACGTGACCTGAGGAATGTCATAAGAACATAAGAATGGAGGAACACTGTAGAAGGCCTACTGGCCCATGCGAGGCAGGTCCTTATCAAAACAACCTCTGCCTATGATGAGGACGGGTAGACGATGAAATCATGTGACTCCTGTGTTGTTGGGTTGGTGCTGCTTAAGTATCATGTATGCCAATGTTTTTGAAATTTTGTAGTTTCCAGTGTTGCGTTCTATAGTGTCGGTGACGGTGATTAGTGAGGCTTCTAGGCACCGTCGGCGTCTGAGGTCTGGTTCGGTGAGAACGAGTTGTGCCTCGTTCCAGTTCATCAAATGCCCCGTGGAGTCTCTGTGGAGGACACAGGCGTACCTTACATCGTCTCTGTTAGAGGCATTTCGATGCTCATTCAGGCGGACTGCAAGATCTCTGCCTGTCTCGCCTACATATTTCTTGGGACAGAACCCACAGGGGATAGTGTAGACGCCTGCTGTAGAAGTTAGAGGTGTGGGGCTGCGTTTAGTAGTGAGGTCTTTGATAGAGGATGTGTTTATGGTGGAAACGTTGATGTTACTCATAGCAAGTGCCCGGCGAGTATTCGTGGCAACATCGCCACATGGGAGTACTATGAACTGTTTAGGGGGCTGTTCCATGGGCGGTTTGTTGAGGATAGCTTGTGCCTTGAGTCTGCAATCTCGGATGAAGAAAGATGGGAACTGAAGACTTGGGGTTGGTAGGGATGTGGCGCAAGAGCTTTTTACCTTCTTCTGATTTCCTGAGTATGCTGCGGGTCTTACTGAGAAAAGAATCTGTTTCTTTCTTCCATGCATGTTCGGGGATGGAAACGTATGTGTTGGCGTCGTTCAATAAATATTGCATCTTACTAACGTAGTCTGTACTGTTGAGGATGACCACTCCTCCTCCTTTGTCCGCTGTGGTGATGAGGATATCATTATTAGAAACAGATTCTTTTCTCAGTAAGACCCGCAGTATACTCAGGAAATCAGAAGGTAAAAAGCTCTTGTGCCACATCCCTACCAACCCCAAGTCAGCTAGACTTTATGGTTTACCAAAGACCCACAAACCAAATGTGCCTATGAGACCCATTACATCTGGAATCGGCAGCGCCCCTCACAGTCTAGCAGGAGTTTTGGCGAAATATTTGTCAAAACTCCTGGGTACAATCAGTCAGGCTCATCTAAAGCATTCGGGTGACCTCCTTAACCGTATCAGGGATCTCGACATGAGTGATAAGAAGCTTGCAAGTTTTGACGTGACTGCCTTATTCACCAATGTCCCAGTTGATCAAGCCATTGATCTTCTTCGCAGGGTGATTAAAGATGATACAGAGTTACCTGTACCCCGCCAAGATTTTGTGAGCCTTGTCGAACTTTGTGTTCGTTATAACTGTTTTAGGTTTGAGGACAAGAAGTACAAACAACTCTTCGGACTAGCCATGGGATCCCCCCTTAAATTTACACTAGAGGAGGAGAAGGACAACCAATTACCTTTTCTCGACGTTCTCTTACGCACAGGGGAAAATAAACTTTCTTTTAAAGTCTACCGGAAACCTACCTACAAGAACGATCTTCTACATTTCTTCTCTCACCATGACACAAGAACTAAAAGAGGGGTAGTTATTGGCTTCTTTCTGAGAGCCTACAGAATTTCCAGTCCACAGTTCCTCGAAGAAGAATGTACATACATCACCAACTCTTTTAGTTCACTACACTTTCCCCTACACTTCATACGTGACTGTAGGAAACGTGCGGCACGTATCCTCAGCAAGACCAACACCTATCAAATTGAAGAAAAGCCTCCAAGTTACATCGTTTTACCGGTCAGCAACGTTGCCACTAATGTTTCAAAAATGTTTGACAGAGAACTGGCTAAAATATCTACCAGCTCTTCAACTACTATTAGGAACCTGATACAAAAACCCAAGCATGATTCTGGCACAAGTGCAGGAATCTACACTATACCATGTGGGGGTGTGACAAAGTATATGTAGGGGAAACAGCCAGAACTCTGGACATTAGAATAGCAGAACACAAAAATGCTTGCAGAAATGATGACCGCAAAAACGCATGTGTTCAACATAGAGACGATGTTGGACACCTCATGAAATTCAATGAAGCTAAACTAGTTATTAAAGAAGACGACTTAAGACGGAGAAAATGCATTGAAGCTGCACTAATTTCTGTCAGTAACACTATAAAGCAAAAATCCGGTAGTTACAGTATTTCAAAATTACTAAGCAAGAGGATATTACCCATCCTGGGAACTGGTGTTACTTGATGCCAGCAGGTCCCTCTCTAGCCTCACCTCCTTAGTTCCATTACTACTACTACTACTACCACCTCTACCCACGCGTCACCTCACCTGACTCCTGCCACTATATATATAAATGTTTTCTTAGTTTTCTCTGTATTAGGACTGAAGAAGCCACTCGTGGCGAAACGTTTCCTTTAATAAATGCCCTGAACTGTACATAAGTGTCTTTTTCCACAATTTGACTAAAGTTAAAGTCCCCTACTATGACTATGTTATTGTGTCTAGAAGCCCTAGCAATTTCGTCCCAAAGAAGTCTCCCTCTATCGTGATCCAAGCCTGGAGGTCGGTATATTACACCATGAATTAGTTTTTCTTGACCTTATACAAACTCTACCCAAACAGATTCTGTTACTCCTCCATCTATAAATAACAAAAAGGCACAATACCGTGACTGGAAGGATACACAAATAACCCGCACATAAAAGAGAGAAGCTTACGACGACGTTTCGGTCTGACTTGGACCGACTTGGACTACAACTACTGATGAAATTAAGACACATGTGCGGCGTCTGGTTGTCTTTGTTGTGGACGTTTCGCCATCCAGTGGCTGGCTGGATGGCGAAACGTCTATGATGGGGATGTCCGGGTGTTGTGCATGTGTCTTAATTTCATCTTGTCGGTATTATATACAACTCTTGTACTACTACTACTACTACCACCTCTTCCTGCCTATATATAGCCGTCCTGCTCCACCTCTGGTTAGTGTGACTTTGTCAATGGTCCAAGTCGGACCGAAACGTCGTCGTAAGCTTCTCTCTTTTATGTGCGGGTTATTTGTGACTCCTCCATCTGTTTTTATACCTGTTTTTATGCAACAATTAATATTTTCTCGAGCATTTCATTTTACCTACTGCCTCACGAACTTCTCCCACACTCACAACTGGCTCTTCCTCACTCCTACAAGATGTTATTCCTCCTTGCCCTATACACGAAATCACAGCTTCCTTATCTTCATCAACATTTAACAATTCCTCAAAATATTCCCTCCATCTTCCCAATACCTCTAACTCTCCAATTAATAACTCTCCTCTCCTATTTTTAACTGACAAATCTATTTGTTCTCTAGGCTTCCTTAACTTGTTAATCTCACTCCAAAACTTTTTCTTATTTTCAACAAAATTTGTTGATAACATCTCACCCACTCTCTCATTTGCTCTCTTTTTACATTGCTTCACCACTCTCTTAACCTCTCTCTTTTTCTCCATATACTCTTCCCTCCTTGCATCACTTCTACTTTGTAAAAACTTCTCATATATATATATATATATATATATATCCATATATATATATATATATATATATATATATATATATATATATATATATATATATATATATATATATATATATATATATATATATATATATATATATATATATATATATATATATATATATATATATATATATATATATATATATATAATGTATATATATATATATATATATATATATATATATATATATATATATATATATATATATATATATATATATATATATATATATATATATATATATATATATATATATATAAATGCTCTTTTTCATAAAATATGTATTACTTATTACCAAATTTCTTTCTACACATAGCTCAATTAAAGGCTCCCCATTTACATTTACCCCTGGCACCCCAAATTTACCTACTACTCCCTCCATAACATTTTTACCCACTTTAGCATTGAAATCCCCAACCACCATTACTCTCACACTTGATTCAAAACTCCCCACGCATTCACTCAACATTTCCCAAAATCTCTCTCTCTCCTCTACACTTCTCTCTTCTCCAGGTGCATACACGCTTATTATAACCCACTTTTCACATCCAATCTTTATTTTACTCCACATAATCCTTGAATTAATACATTTATAGTCCCTCTTTTCCTGCCATAGCTTATCCTTCAACATTATTGCTACTCCTTCTTTAGCTCTAACTCTATTTGAAACCCCTGACCTAATCCCATTTATTCCTCTCCATTGAAACTCTCCCACCCCCTTCAGCTTTGTTTCACTTAAAGCCAGGACATCCAGCTTCTTCTCATTCATAACATCCACAATCATATATATATATGTATATATATATATTATATATGTATATATATATATTATATATGTATATATATATATTATATATGTATATATATATATATATGTATATATATATATTATATATGTATATATATATATTATATATGTATATATATATATATATGTATATATATATATATATATATATATATTTATATATATTATAATTTTAAGAATAAAGTCAGTAATGTAGCTGAAATATTTACAAACAAGAATAATTTAAATAGGTTATTTTTAAATGTCGCGTAGAAATATTTGTTTAATTTTCGTTCGCGTTACACCGAGAAAATTTTTGAGGCTCGTCATTATATCTTTTATTTTTTACAGACATAGCCATTAGCGTGCGGAAATTAACGCTCTAAGGAACATTTATGTTACTTCGTTATTGTTGGTTAATATAGCGTAAACACTGGTTAATTTATGTTAACCTAAATTTACCTCATATGACTGAAACGAGAGAAAGAACGTAGCTTAAGACTCTTAGAAGTGGAAACACCTGCATCGGTGCGAAAGGTGGTGAGATTTAGAGCGAAAGGTGAAGGTAGGTAGCAGAATGCGAATGGAGAGAAATGTGATGGAAATGTCGTACGTGGAGCCCGAAAGGTGTAGGGGTTTTACTGTACTGGCTTTTTTAAAGATAGTTGGAACAGGCAGAAGTCGACTATATGTACGGTGGGCGAGTTTGCACCTCCCTTTTTTTTTGCATTATATATGGCTTATGTAAGCCAGTAGGTACGTGAGGTACGAGTGAAGACGCAGGTACGTGAGGTACGAGTGAAGACGCAGGTACGTGAGGTACGAGTGAAGACGCATGTACATGAGGTACGAGCGAAGACGCAGGTACGTGAGGTACGAGTGAAGACGCAGTTACGTGAGGCATGAGAGCAGACGTAGGTACACGAGACACGAAGTAAGATGCAGGTACGTGGGAAGATGCCAGTCAGAATGAATACTCTTGTCTCTGGCTGAAGTTTTCGAGCCACTGCTGGAAAGGAGGCAATTCAGAAAAAGCGCAATAAATATGTAAGCATAGAACGTGTAAGTCACGCCCACGCAAGCAACAAATGTGCGTGAAGCGAACTAGAAAACAGATAAAAATAAAGATGAAAAATACAACAGGCAATAACAGCACAAACAGAAGTGATGAATGGTTTGAAAAACCCGACAAGTTGAAGATTGAGACACTTATGCAAAAAACCCGACAAGTTGAAGATTGAGACACTTTTGCATAAGTGTCTCAATCTTCAACTTGTCGGGTTTTTCAAACCATTCATCACAACTGTCAAACACAGCAGCATCATGGGGTCTTGTTACAAAGAATTCTTCAACACTTGTTCAACCTTTGGACGAAGACCTACTTCCACTAGTGGATGGTACCACTATGACCCCGCCTCCATCTGCTTCACGTCACCTCACTACAGTATATAAGCCACGTCTACGGCCCTATGCTGTACATTCTACAAGATTGATGGACTGAACACATCGACTCCAGGTTGAGGGACTGATTACCTCATTCTCCTACTCTCCTTACGCCTTCCTCTTTGTATTGGACTGATGAAGCCACTGTGTGGCGAAACGTTTCCTGAATAAAGATTCCCATATGCTGCATAAGTGTCTCAATCTTCAACTTGTCGGTTTTTCAAACCATTCATCACAACTGTCAGACACGGCAGCATCATGGGGTCTTGTTACAAAGAATTCTTCAACACTTGTTCAACCTTTGGACGAAGACCTACTTCGACTAGTGGATGGTACCACTATGACCCCGCCTCCATCTGCTTCACGTCACCTCACTACAGTATATAAGCCACGTCTACGGCCCTATGCTGTACATTCTACAAGATTGATGGACTGAACACATCGACTCCAGGTTGAGGGACTGATTACCTCATTCTCCTCCTCTCCTTACACCTTCCTCTTTGTATTGGACTGATGAAGCCACTGTGTGGCGAAACGTTTCCTGAATAAAGATTCCCATATGCTGCATAAGTGTCTCAATCTTCAGCACAAACAGAACCATAACAGTATATCAGGAGCATCAACAGTAGCAGCAGCAGCAGCAGCAGCAGCATGTCAGTCTACTGCAGACACCAAATTACACCGAAAGCCAGACAGTAATTCATGCTGGTCAGAGAGCAGCACTGACACCAACACCTACAAAAGCAGTATCCAGAGAACATAAGAACATAAGAAAGAAGGAACACTGCAGCAGGCCTGTTGGCCCATACTAGGCAGGTCCTTTACAATTCATCCCACTAACAAAACATTTGCCCAACCCAACTTTCAATGCCACTCAAGAAATAAGCTCTGATGTGGTATAAACCTTGGTAATAAATACCGACAAGTTGGTTTAGAAAGACACGTAAGCAAACACTATAACATATTTATTAGAAAACGTTTCGGTCCTGGGACCTTGTCTTTCTACCTCTGTATGTTAGAAGTGATCAAGGTCCCAGGACCGAAACGTTTCCTATTATCTGTCTCAGTGCTGGAGGCAACGATGTTGGCAGACGTAGGAGTGAAGACCTGATTAGCAGGTATAGGTCAGCAATAGAAATAACTAGGAGTAAGGGTGGGAACCCTGTCATATGTGGTATTTTGCCAAGGAGAGGAGTTGGAAATGAATGGTTGTCCAGGGCAATTGGTGTCAATTGCTGGCTGGACAAATACTGTAAGGAAAATGCGGTAACATTCGTTGACAACTGGGACCTCTTCTATGGCAGAAATGACATGTATGCCAGGGATGGGGTTCACTTATCTAGGTCTGGGGTGGTAGCACTGGAAACTGCAGTGGAGGGAGCTGTTAGGACTTTAAACTAGGAATAGTTAGTGGTATGGGTTTTGGCAGGAAAACAGTGAAGTCCCAGTGTAGTAATATTACGAGTTCTAGGGGAACTAGTAATAAGCAGAACGAGGTAGATATTGAAAAGCCAGTGACTTTGGGTGATAAGGACAGTAATAGGTTTAGTAGAAAAACAGAAATGAGCAGGAAGGGTAAAGAGAAAGGAGAGTCTTTCAATGTTTATTATGCTAATAGCCGTAGTGCTAGGAATAAGATGGACGAGTTGAGATTAGTTGCTAGTGCACGTAACATTGATGTATTTGCCTTAACTGAGACGTGGTTTAATTCAAAAAGTCGGGACATGCCTGCGGAATGTCATATTCAGGGTTTTAAATTGTTCCAAGTAGATTACCTCATTCTCCTCCTGTTCTTCAAGTTTCTCCTTAGTATGGACTGATGAAGCCACTGTGTGGCGAAACGTTTCTCCTCAATAAAGATACCCGAGAGTTGCATATGTGTCTAATTTATCAACATGTCGGTTCTCTGAACCATTCATCTACAAATCTGTCAAACACTGCAACTTCTTGGGATCTTAATACTTAGGAATTCTTCGCTTACCTAATTCTTGGGCACAACCTACTTCCACATTGAACAAATGTGACACGACCTATGACTGCTGCACCTCTCCTGCCATACGGTTTATAAGCTGCTTCTCCGCTGATATGCCGTATTCTATTCAAGATTGATGGACTGAACACATCGACTCAAGGTTGAGGGACTGATTACCTCATTCTCCTCCTGTTCTTCAAGTTTCTCCTTAGTATGGACTGATGAAGCCACTGTGTGGCGAAACGTTTCTCCTCAATAAAGATACCCAAGAGTTGCACATGTGTCTAATTTATCAACATGTCGGTTCTCTGAACCATTCATCTACAAATGTATAAAGCTGGACTTCTGTTGCTTACACTTCTTGATATAAATCCCAGTAATCTATTTGCCTTATTACGTACGCTTAGGCATTGCTGTCTTGGTTTAAGTAAGACACATGTGCAACATCTGGGTATCTTTATTGTAGACGTTTCGCCAACCAGTAGCTTTATCAATACAAATTCTAGGACATAACTTGAAGACAGTAGAACTATGTACAGAAGATGAGGTAATCAGTCCCTCAACCTAGGAGTAGGTGCGAACAGCACCATAGTCGTGGAGATTCTCCACGACTATGGTGCTGTTCGCACCTACTCCTAGGTTGAGGGACTGATTACCTCATCTTCTGTACATAGTTCTACTGTCTTCAAGTTATGTCCTAGAATTTGTATTGATAAAGCTACTGGTTGGCGAAACGTCTACAATAAAGATACCCAGATGTTGCACATGTGTCTTACTCTCATCTTGTCGGTATTATATACCATTCGTACACGTCTTGGTTTAAGGTTGCTGCTAACCATAACCCCCAAGTCCTTTTCGCAATCTGTATGGCTAAGTTCTACATTATTTAACTTATAAGTGCTAGGGTTATGGACACTTCCGAGCTTCAGAACCTTGCATTTATCTACATTGAACTGCATCTGCCACTTTTCTGACCAAGAATATAGTTTGTTTAAATCCTCCTGAAGTTCCCTAACGTCTACGTTTGAATCAATTATCCTACCTATCTTTGTGTCATTGGCGAATTTGCTCATATCACTAGTAATTCCCCCATCAAGGTCATTGATATATATTATAAACAACAACGGGCCCAAGTGGAACGCCACTTATTACAGATCCCCACTCGGATTTAACCCCATTTATGGACACTCTCTGCTTCCTGTCTGTGAGCCATGACTGTTCCACTCATCAACTACCCTATTTCCAAACCAATACTTTCCTATGTCCTTTCTAAATCTAAACTTATCTAATTTAAATCCATTACTGCGGGTTCTCTCTTGGAGAGATATCCTCAAGGCCTTATTTATATCCCCTTTATTAATACCTATCTTCCACTTATACACTTCGATCAGGTCTCCCCTCATTCTTCGTCTAACAAGTGAATGTAACTTAAGAGTCTTCAATCTTTTTTCATAAGGAAGATTTCTAATGCTATGTATTAATTTAGTCATCCTACGCTGAATGTTTTCTAACGAATTTATGTCCATTCTGTAATATGGAGACCAGAATTGAGCTGCATAATCTAGGTGAGGCCTTACTAATGATGTATAAAGCTGCAGTATGACCTCTGGACTTCTGTTGCTTACACTTACATAAGAACATAAGAACATAAGAACGAAGGAACACTGCAGCAGGCCTACTGGTCCATGCGAGGCAGGTCCAAGTCTCCTACCGGCTTAAGCCAATGCACCCAACTTAGTCAGGTCAGGTCACATTGACTTAAGGGAGGAACACGGCAACCGACCTGGTAGCACAAGCTATCAGGTCCAACTCACACCCACCCACATCCACTCATGTATTTATCCAACCTATTTTTAAAGCTACACAACGTTCTGGCCTCTATAACTGTACTTGGGAGTTTGTTCCACTCATCCACAACTCTATTACCAAACCAGTACTTTCCTATATCCTTCCTGAATATGAATTTTTCCAACTTAAAACCATTGCTGCGAGTCCTGTCTAGGCTAGATATTTTCAGCACACTATTTACATCCCCTTTATTTATTCCTGTCTTCCATTTATACACCTCAATCATATCCTCCCTAATTCTACGTCTTTCTAGAGAGTGCAGATTCAGGGCCCTTAGTCTATCCTCATAGGGAAGGTTTCTGATACATGGGATCAACTTTGTCATCCTCCTTTGTTTATTTTCCAGAGCATTTATATCCATTCTGTAATACGGTGATCAAAACTCTGCAGCATAATCTAAATGAGGCCTAACCAAGGATGTATAGAGTTGAAGAACAACCTGAGGACTCCTATTATTTATGCTTCTTGATATGAAGCCAAGGATTCTATTAGCTTTATTGCGAACACTTATGCACTGTTGTCTTGGTTTCAGATTACTGCTAACCAGAACTCCTAAATCTTTTTCGCAATCCGTAATATTAAGATCTACATTATTTAGTTTATATGTGGCATGGTTATTGTCCTGTCCAACATTTAGAACTTTGCATTTGTCTATATTAAACTGCATCTGCCACTTCTCCGACCACTGCATCAGTCTATTCAAATCTTCCTGGAGTGCTCTAATGTCCTCGTCAGAATGAATTCGATGGCCTATTTTGGTGTCATCGGCAAACTTGCTGATGTCGCTCTTTATGCCCTCATCTATGTCGTTTATGTAGATTGTGAATAGCAAGGGGCCCAACACTGACCCCTGTGGAGCACCGCTCGTGACGCTTCCCCACTCTGATTTCTGGTAGGTAAGACACATAGGCAACAGTTAGGCAACTTTATTCCGAAACGTTTCGCCTACACAGTAGGCTTCTTCAGTCGAATACAGAAAGTAGGCAGGAACACTAGAGATGTGAAGACGATGTAATCAGTCCATCACCCTTGAAGTCGTAGAATTTGAGGTTGTCAGTCCCTCGGCCTGGAGAAGTTCAGTTCCATAGTCAGGAACTATCTGAAGATCAAGCGACAGTGCGGAGACTTATATACTGTCGGAAAATTTTTTTCCTATTCCGTGTGCCTTAATTTTCCTCAATAGTCTCTGATGTGGGACCCTGTCAAAAGCCTTACTGAAGTCCATATACACAATATCATATTCATTACCATGATCTACCTCCTCAAATACCTTAGTGAAAAAAATTAATAAATTCGTAAGGCAGGAACGCCTCTTTGTAAAACCATGCTGAGATTCGTTGATTAATTTATGCTTTTCAAGGTGGCTACGAACTGCCTTGGCAATTATTGATTCCATAAATTTTCCCACTATGGAGGTTAGGCTTATTGGTCTATAGTTCGAAGCTAAGGACCTGTCCCCTGCTTTGAAAATAGGTATCACATTTGCCATTTTCCACTTATCTGGCACCATGCCAGTTTGTAGTGATATGTTGAAAAGATTAGCCAAAGGTTTGCTAAGCTCCTCTTTACATTCCTTTAGAACCCTTGCATACAGTTCATCAGGGCCTGGGGATTTGTTAGGTTTTAATTTATCTATTTGCCTAAGGACCATGTCACTTGTGACCCTAATCGTGCACAGTTTATTATCGTCCTGTTCTACATAATTTATCATTTCTGGAATATCGCTGGTATCCTCCTGTGTAAAAACTGAGAGGAAGTATGTGTTATAAATTCTACACATTTCCTTATTTATCACTGTCAGTGAGCTGACCCGAGGAACTTTTGAGTGGGCCTATCTTGTCCCTGATCTTACTTCTGTATACCTGAAAGAATCCTTTTGGGTTAGTCTTCGATTCTCTTGCAACTTTAACCTCATAATCTCTTTTTGCTTTCCTAATTCCCTTTTTTATTTCTCTCTTTAACTGAATATTTCGATTTCTTAATTGCCCCTCTCCTCTTTTGATTTGCCTATATATGCCTCTCTTTTGACCAATCAGATATCTTAATCTATTGTTCATCCATTTAGGATCATTTTTGTTTGATCTGATTTCCCTATTTGGAACATAATTTGACTGAGCAGCTAGAACTATGCCCTGGAAAGCGTCATATCGGCAACCATCACCACCTACCTGACCCTTAGTCAGGTCATTCCAGTTCAGCCCACCTAAGTAATTTTTCAGTCCTATGAAATCAGCCAAGCGAAAGTCAGGGACGGAGACTTGATTGCCATTATTAGGGGAATTCCATGATATATTAAAACTGAGTGATTTGTGATCACTTTCCCCAAGCTCATCATTAACCTCAAGATTATTAATTAGTGTTTCCCTACTAGCAAGAACCAAGTCAAGAAGGCTATTTCCCCTAGTTGCCTCTGTCACAAACTGTTTTAAAAAACAATCCTGGATCGTATCAAATTGCTCCAGTCAATCTGTCTATAGTATGTAGATGCCTTACGAATTTCGTCCCATAGAAGTTTACTGCACTCCCTATCAAGATTTGGGGCCCTGTAAATCACACCCAAAATTAGTTTTTCTCGGCCCTCGAGAAGCTCTAACCAAACAGATTCAGTGGTTGACGCTTCTAATTTTATATCTTGTCTAACACAATAATTTAAATTGTCTCTGACATACATCGCTACTCCACCACCCTTCCTGTTGACCCTGTCAGTGTGGAATAATTTATAGCCTTGTATGTGACATTCAGAGGGCATCTCTCTATCTTTCAGATTGAGCCAGGTCTCTGTTATAGCAATAATATCTATGTTTCCTGCACTTGCAATTAATCTTAGCTCATCTATCTTATTTCTTACACTCCTGCTATTAGTATAGTAAACCTTAAGGGAGCTAGTCCCTTGCTGCCCTCTGCTGTCCCCCTTTGTTTGCTGACCTGATCTATTGTCTTTATTTATAACTTCATGCTGAATGTCTTTTATACATTTACTGTTTCCAACCCTAGTGTTGCAATCTGCTTGTTTCCCACACACACCCATACCTCTATCTTCTATCAGTTTAAAATCATAGGCATTTCACCAATGGCCTTCTCAATTGAGTTTGCAAGTGCTACCACCCCAGCCCCAGAGAGATGTACCCCATCCCTTGCATACATATCATGTTTGCCATAAAAGTTGTTCCAGTTGTCAATGAATGGGATTGCAAGTTCCTTGCAGTATCTGTCTAGCCAGCAATTTACACCAATTGCCCTAGACAACCATTCATTTCTTACTCTCCTTCTAGGCAAGATGCTACACATGATTGGGATCCCTCCCTTAGACTTAATGAAATCTATAGCTGACCTGTGCTTATCTAGCAGCTCTTCTCTCCTACCCTTCCCAATATCATTTCCACCAACAATGAGACAGATAATGGGCTTGTTCCCATTACCTGACATGATATTATCCAGCCTGTTAACTATGTCCCCAACACCAGCTCCAGGGAAGCACACTCTATCTCTCATCTTCTGTTGCAACCCCTGAATGGGTTACAATGATTATTATGTATATATGTAATGTATATTACCTTTTCATTTAATTTTATATTGCTTATATTTGCGATAATATCTAAATCGTAAATGTATGACTTTATATTATTATTTGACTGTTATATTGTTATTTAGCTTATGTTGTTAGGATGTATATAAAATGTGCTCAGTTAGTCTTGATTGTCAAACTACTGTAATTATCGCTTGTCGCTCGTTATACTGCCGGCTTCTGAGCTGCAGTTGTCCAAGTAGCTATCACGTGATCGAGGGGGGGGTGTCCTCACCTCTCGTGAAATTGTCAGTCTGCTGGAGACTCGCTTGCTGGTTGGACAGATTGTCTGTCTCATTATTCTTGTTAGTTCTGTAGAACTTTGTTCACAGAACATTGTAAAGACTTAGTGATTTTCGACGTTGTACTGAGGTTGTGTGTTACATAGACACTCTGAGTATCTCAGGTCCTTAGCTATAGCTTCTGACCTAATTTTGTACTGGTTCCTGTGTATTGTCACAGTCACAGTTTTTTTCTATGCTGAACGTAGATTCAGTATTTTGGGAGTTTTGTAACTTGTGGAGGATCTGCAGATGGTCCCTACTTAGTGTCGTTATATTATTTCCCAGTTCCTGATTCTGTGTCGCAGTCGCTTGATATTGCATTGCTATTGGGCTTAGCATTCTTTGTTGTTCAAGCAGACTGTTCGGGTTGCCAGTCGGTCAAGAAGTTAGTTTATTTGAGGACTTTGTCAGTCACTTGTTTAAGTCTTATTCGAGTCTTGAGACATAGCTAACTACTTAAGAGCACTTACACGCATACTCACACTTACTTGTACATATTTGTAATATCTTATTAAATGTTAATGTACCTGACGGTACTTAAGAATTATAAATGTGATATGTGCTTTCAGCACAATAATATTGAACTCGAGAGATTGATTTTATTTTGATTGCTGTAGTTAATTTAATTTGATAATATACCTCTAGACAACTTACTACTTAATAAATTTATTAAATTTTAATTTCTCTAGTTAGTAGCCTACCAGTTGTAATCCTAAAGCACTATTGAACCATACTGAATTTTAATGGATAATTGGACAAGGATACTGACTACTTGTTACGAAAACCCAGTAACAGGCTGGATGCTAGAAGGGCAGTCCTTTCTAGTGTTCACTGGAGATCTCTAAGCTTTTAGAATCGCGTTTTTTGTAACATCTTCTTATTCCTATTACAAAAAGCACGGTCAATATATCTTACCTGAGAGTCACCAACCACTTCTTGATATAAATCCCAGTAATCTATTTGCCTTATTACGTACGCTTAGGCATTGCTGTCTTGGTTTAAGGTTGCTGCTCACCATAACCCCCAAGTCCTTTTCGCAATCTGTATGGCTAAGTTCTACATCATTTAACTTATAAGTGCTAGGGTTATGGACACTCCCGAGCTTCAGAGCCTTGCATTTATCTACATTGAACTGCATCTGCCACTTTTCTGACCAAGAACAATCGCCAAGCAACAAGACGGAGCTACATTTGCAGACAGCATAACACGAGCAGCAACGAAAAACAGAGTAGTCTGTTTACATAAGTCGCAAGAGAGTACACAGGAACTGCAGCACAACAAGACTCTGAAGCTAAATCTTTACCGGCAGTTGCATCAACAGATGCGTCAAGATCAACACAATCGCTGCAGAATTATCATCATCAACAGTAATGATAGCATACAACAATTAAAATAACACCAGCAACTATGATAGCCCAAAACGCAATAACAACTATAGTATTACCAACAATAACAACAACACCAACATTTATACTAGCATGTTCATCAACGATAATAACACCAACAACAGCTACCATAACACTAACAATAATTGCAAAAACGAAAATAGCTACAATAACAATAACTACAATAACACCATCAACTACAACAACTACAAGAATACTAACAACTGAAATAACGCCATCAATAACACCAACTATAATTACAATAACACAATAACTACAATAACACCAACTATCACACCAACAATAGCACCAACACTAACACCAAAAACAAAAACAATAGCACCAACAATAACACCAACAATAGCACCAACAATAACACCAACAATAACACCAACAATAGCACCAACAATAACATCAGCACTAATACCAACAATGGCACCAGCAATAACACCAACAATAACACCAACAATAACACCAACAATAACGCCAACAATAACATCAGAAATAACACCAGTAATAACACCAACAATAACACCAACAATATCACCAAAAATAGCACCAACTATCACACCAACAATAGCACCAACAATAGCACCAACAATAACACCAAAAACAACACCATCAATAGCACCAACAATAACACCAACAATAAGACCAACAATAACGCCAACAGCACCAACAATAGCACCAGCAATAACACCAACAATAACACCAACAATAACACCAACAATAACACCAACAATAACACCAACAATAACACCAACAATAGCAACAGCCACGACAGTACCCAAAACGTTCCTGCAATTTTCTACAGGCGATTAATAGAATTTTTCTTGCTATGTCTGACAGGGTGAAAATTAACACACGGGAATTCCCTGGGCATTAACTCCAAAACAACTGCACTGTTCCACATGTCTGCCCCCGTCCTGGCAAGTTGCTGGGGGAAAGTCAACACAACAGAGAAAGTCATTGACTTTCTCTCCCAACACAACACACTCGAGTATGTACTTCATGACCAGTGCTCAACAAATCTCGAGTTTGAGAGCTCCTGACGAAGACTATTTAACAAATCTCCCGTTTGAGAGCTTCTGATGACGAATACTTAACAAATCTCCCGTTTGAGAGCTCCTGATGACGAATACTTAACAAATCTCCCGTTTGAGAGCTTCTGATGACGAATACTTAACAAATCTCCCGTTTGAGAGCTCCTGATGACGAATACTTAACAAATCTCCCGTTTGAGAGCTTCTGATGATTACTACTAACAAATCTTCCGCTTGAGTACTACTGATGACCACTGTTCAACAATGCTCCCACTTAATTAGTTTTAATGACCACTAGAGGTCTTTAACCTTGCTGCCCCTGTTCGCCTAGCAGTAAGTAGGTACCTGGGTGTTAGTTGGCTGGTATGGGTCGCATCCTGGGGGGTTGTAGTAGTAGTTTGTATAAAAAATGATTTACTTTGGAGTACTGCTTAAGAACATAAGAAAGGAGGAACACTGCAGCAGGGCTACTGGCCCATGCTAGGTAAGTCTTTCTCAAACCCAAACTCACTAATATTTGTTAGTAGAGTAATGGAGGCTCGATATTCAGTCCTCTGTGCAGGAAATGCACACGTTACCTATCTGTCCTCACCTACTCATTCTCAACTTCATGAGTAGGCGAGTACGGCCCAAGAAATAAAGAGTTGGAACCAAAAATCATTAATTATAATGAATTCATCAGCAAGAAGACCTGAGTGCGAGGCTTTCCCCAGGCTCGATCCCCCGTCCACTTTCGATGATTTATTTTCGCTAGTCAAAAACAATATCGACATCACTGGTACAGTCTTAAACAATATGAAAACATATAAAAAAATTAAACAATAAAAAAAGATATATATGTTTTTGAAAAATATTAAAACATGTAAAAAAAAATAAGGACAGATAGAAATTTAAGGGAGTGAATGATGTGGTAAACGTTTAAGGGAGTGAATGCTGTGGTAAACGTTTAAGGGAGTGAATGCTGTGGTAAACGTTTAAGGGAGTGAATGCTGTGGTAAACGTTTAAGGGAGTGAATGCTGTGGTAAACGTTTAAGGGAGTGAATGCTGTGGTAAACGTTTAAGGGAGTGAATGCTGTGGTAAACGTTTAAGGGAGTGAACGATGTGGTAAACGTTTAAGGGAGTGAATGATGTGGTAAACGTTTAAGGGGGTGAATGATGTGGTAAACGTTTAAGGGGGTGAATGATGTGGTAAACGTTTAAAGGGGTGAATGATGTGGTAAACGTTTAAGGGAGTGAACGATGTGGTAAACGTTTAAGGGGGTGAATGATGTGGTAAACGTTTAAGGGGGTGAATGATGTTGTAAACGTTTAAGGGAGTGAATGCTGTGGTAAACGTTTAAGGGGGTGAATGATGTTGTAAACGTTTAAGGGAGTGAATGATGTGGTAAACGTTTAAGGGGGTGAATGATGTGGTAAACGTTTAAGGGGGTGAATGATGTGGTAAACGTTTAAGGGGTGAATGATGTGGTAAACGTTTAAGGGAGTGAATGATGTGGTAAACGTTTAAGGGAGTGAATGATGTGGTAAACGTTTAAGGGAGTGAATGATGTGGTAAACGTTTAAGGGAGTGAATGATGTAGTAAATGTTTAAGGGAGTGAATGATGTGGTAAACGTTTAAGGGGGTGAATGATGTGGTAAACGTTTAAGGGGTGAATGATGATGTGGTAAACGTTTAAGGGAGTGAATGATGTGGTAAACGTTTAAGGGAGTGAATGATGTGGTAAACGTTTAAGGGAGTGAATGATGTGGTAAACGTTTAAGGGGGTGAATGATGTGGTAAACGTTTAAGGGGGTGAATGATTTGGTAAACGTTTAAGGGGTGAATGATGTGGTAAACGTTTAAGGGAGTGAATGATGTGGTAAACGTTTAAGGGAGTGAATGATGTGGTAAACGTTTAAGGGAGTGAATGATGTGGTAAACGTTTAAGGGAGTGAATGATGTAGTAAACGTTTAAGGGAGTGAATGATATGGTAAACTTTTAAGGGGGTGAATGATGTGGCAAACGTTTAAGGGGTGAATGATGATGTGGTAAACGTTTAAGGGAGTGAATGATGTGGTAAACGTTTAAGGGAGTGAATGATGTGGTAAACGTTTAAGGGAGTGAATGATGTGGTAAGCGTTTAAGGGAGTGAATGATGTGGTAAACGTTTAAGGGGGTGAATGATGTGGTAAAGTTTTAAGGGAGTGAATGATGCAGTAAACGTTTAAGGGAGTGAATGATGCGGTAAACGTTTAAGGGAGTGAATGATGTGGTAAACGTTTAAGGGAGTGAATGATGTGGTAAACGTTTAAGGGGGTGAATGATGCGGTAAACGTTTAAGGGGGTGAATGATGCGGTAAACGTTTAAGGGAGTGAATGATGCGGTAAACGTTTAAGGGGTGAATGATGTGGTAAACGTTTAAGGGGGTGAATGATGTGGTAAACGTTTAAGGGGGTGAATGATGTGGTAAACGTTTAAGGGAGTGAATGATGTGGTAAACGTTTAAGGGAGTGAATGATGTGGTAAACGTTTAAGGGGTGAATGATGTAGTAAACGTTTAAGGGGGTGAATGATGTGGTAAACGTTTAAGGGAGTGAATGATGTGGTAAAGGTTAAAGGTGTGAATGATGTGGTAAACGTTTAAGGAGTTAATGATGTGGTAAACGTTTAAGGGAGTGAATGATGTGGTAAACGTTTAAGGGAGTGAATGATGCGGTAAACGTTTAAGGGAGTGAATGATGCGGTAAACGTTTAAGGGGGTGAATTATGTTGTAAAGGTTTAAAGGGTGAATGATGTGGTAAACGTTTAAGGGGGTGAATGATGTGGTAAACGTTTAAGGGGTGAATGATGTGGTAAACGTTTAAGGGGGTGAATGATGTGGTAAACGTTTACGGGAGTGAATGATTTGGTAAACGTTTAAGGGAGTGAATGATGCGGTAAACGTTTAAGGGGGTGAATGATGTTGTAAAGGTTTAAAGGGTGAATGATGTTGTAAACGTTTAAGGGAGTGAATGATGTGGTAAACGTTTAAGGGAGTGAATGATGTGGTAAACGTTTAAGGGGGTGAATGATGTGGTAAACGTTTAAGGGGGTGAATGATGTAGTAAACGTTCAAGGGAGTGAATGATGTGGTAAACGTTTAAGGGGTGAATGATGTCGTAAACGTTTAAGGGGTGAATGATGTATTAAACGAAGTGGCTGTAGACATTAAGGTGTGAGGCAGGTAAAAAGGGAAGGTAGCAGCGGGGGGCAGCGACCCCCTGGACCCCCACGGGGGCATCTGATGCACAACCCTTCCATGCTACATTAGTTTTCCTCACAAGGTGCGAAATAAATTACTTGTCTCGCAAACTTGAACCTTTTTTTTATTTTGGTTAAATAAATATGTGAACCCTATTGTGTTCTGCTTTAAAAACGATGAAAGTGAAGCAAATGAGGCAACTGAGCAGTGAGGCAACTGAGCAGTGAGGCAACTGAGCAGTGAGGCAACTGAACAGTGAGGCAACTGAGTAGTGAGGCAACCGAGCAGTGAGGCAACTGAGTAGTGAGGCAACTGAGTAGTGAGGCAACTGAGTAGTGAGGCAACTGAGCAGTGAGGCAACTGAGCAGTGAGGAAACTGAGCAGTGAGGCAACCGAGCAGTGAGGCAACCGAGCAGTGAGGCAACCGAGCAGTGAGGCAACTGAGCAGTGAGGCAACTGAGCAGTGAGGCAACTGAGCAGTGAGGAAACTGAGCAGTGAGGCAGCTGAGCAGTGAGGCAACTGAGCAGTGAGGCAACTGAGGCAACTGAGTAGTGAGGCAACTGAGCAGTGAGGCAACTGAGCAATGAGGTAACTGAGCAGTGAGGCAACTGAGCAATGAGGTAACTGAGCAGTGAGGCAGCTGAGCAGTGAGGCAACTGAGCAGTGAGGCAACTTACGCAACTGAGTAGTGAGGCAACTGAGCAATGAGGTAACTGAGCAGTGAGGCAACTGAGGCAACTGAGCAGTGAGGCAACTAAGCAGTGAGGCAAATGAGGCAACTGAACAGTGAGGCAACTAAGCAGTGAGGCAACTGAGCAGTGAGGAAAATGAGGCAACTGATCAGTGAGGCAACTGAGCAATGAGGCAACTAAGCCTGGTCACAGACCGGGCCGCGGGGGCGTTGACACCCGGAACTCTCTCCAGGTAAACTCCGGGTAAGCAGTGAAGCAAATGAGCAGTGAAGCAAATGAGCAGTGAGGCAACTAAGCAGTGAGGCAACTGAGCAATGAGGCAACTGAACAGTGAGGCAACTGAGCAGTAAGGCAACTGAGCAGTGAGGCAACTGAGAAGTGAGGCAACTAAGCAGTGAGGCAACTGAGCAATGAGGCAACTGAACAGTGAGGCAACTGAGCAGTGAGGCAACTGAGCAGTGAGGCAACTGAGCAGTGAGGCAACTGAGAAGTGAGGCAGCTAAGCAGTGAGGCAGCTGAGCAGTGAGACAACTGAGAAGTGAGGCAGCTAAGCAGTGAGGCAACTGAACAGTGAGGCAACTGAGCAGTGAGGCAACTGAGCAGTTTTGCAAATGAGCAGTGAGGCAACTGAGCAGTGAGGCAACTGAGGCAACTGAGCAGTGAGGCAACTGAGTGGCAGTGGTTAGTATGGGTTTTGGCAGTGGTTAGTGTTGACTGTGGCTGTAGTTAGTATGGGTTGTGGCTGTGGTTAGTATGGGTTGTGACTGAGGTTAGTATGTGTTGTGTCTGTGGTTAACATGGGTTGCGACTGTTGTTAGTATGGCTTGTGGCTGTGGTTAGTGTTAGTTGTGGCTGTGGTTAGTGTTGAGTGTGGTTGTGGTTAGTATGGGTTGTGGCTGTGGTTAGTATTAGTTGTGGCTGTGGTTAGTGTTAGTTGTGGCTGTGGTTAGTGTTGAGTGTGGTTGTGGTTAGTATGGGTTGTGGCTGTGGTTAATATTATTTGTGGCTGTGGTTAGTGTTAGTTGTGGCTGTGGTTAGTGTTGAGTGTGGTTGTAGTTAGTATGGGCTGTGGCTGTGGTTAGCATGGGATGTGGCAGTGGTTAGTATGGGTTTTGGCAGTGGTTAGTGTTGACTGTGGCTGTAGTTAGTATGGGTTGTGGCTGTGGTTAGTGTGGGTTGTGGCAGTGGTTATTGTTGATTGTGGCTGTAGTTAGTATGAGTTGTGGCTGTGGATAGTGTTGATTGTGGCTGTAGTTAGTATGGGTTGTGGCTGTGGTTAGTATGGGTTGTGGCAGTGGTTATTGTTGACTGTGGCTGTAGTTAGTATGGGTTGTGGCTGTGGTTAGTATGGGTTGTGGCAGTGGTTATTGTTGATTGTGGCTGTAGTTAGTATGGGTTGTGGCTGTCGTTAGTGCTGATTGTGGCTGTAGTTAGTATGGGTTGTAGCTGTGGTTAGTATGGATTGTGGCAGTGGTTAGTATATGTTGTGGCTGTTGTTAGTATATGTTGTGGCTGTGGTTAGTATGGGTTGTAGCTGTGGTTAGTATGGGTTGTGGCTGTGGTTAGTATGTGTTGTGGCTGTTGTTAGTATATGTTGTGGCTGTGGTTAGTATGGGTTGTGGCTGTGGTTAGCATGTGTTGTGGCTGTTGTTAGTATATGTTGTGGCTGTGGTTAGTATGGGTTGTGGCAGTGGTTAGTATGTGTTGTGGCTGTTGTTAGTGTTGATTGTGGCTGTAGTTAGTATGGGTTGCGGCTGTGGTTAGTATGGGTTGTGGCAGTGGTTAGTGTTGATTGTGGCTGTAGTTAGTATGGGTTGTGGCTGTGGTTAGTGCTGATTGTGGCTGTAGTTAGTATGGGTTGTGGCAGTGGTTAGTATGGGTTGTGGCTGTGGTTAGTGTTGAGTGTGGTTATAGTTAGTATGGGTTGTGGCTGTGGTTAGTATGGGTTGTGGCCGTGGTTAGTGTTGATTGTGGCTGTAGTTAGTATGGATTGTGGCTGTGGTTAGTGCTGATTGTGACTGTAGTTAGTATGGGTTGTGGCAGTGGTTAGTGTTGAGTGTGGTTATAGTTAGTATGGGTTGTGGCTGTGGTTAGTATGGGTTGTGGCAGTGGTTAGTGTTGATTGTGGCTGTAGTTAGTATGGGTTGTGGCAGTAGTTAGTATGGGTTGTGGCAGTGGTTAGTGTTGATTGTGGCTGTAGTTAGTATGGGTTGTGGCAGTGGTTAGTATGGGTTGTGGCTGTGGTTAGTATGGGTTGTGGCTGTTGTTAGTATATGTTGTGGCAGTGGTTAGTATGGGTTGTGGCTGTTGTTAGTATATGTTTTGGCAGTGGTTAGTATGGGTTGTGGCTGTTGTTAGTATATGTTGTGGCTGTGGTTAGTATGGGTTGTGGATGTAGTTAGTATGTGTTGTGGCTGTTGTTAGTATATGTTGTGGCTGTTCTTAGTATATGTTGTGGCTGTGGTTAGTACGGGTTGTGGCTGTGGTTAGTATGGGTTGTGGCAGTGGTTAGTATGGGTTGTGGCTGTGGTTAGTATGGGTTGTGGCTGTTGTTAGTATATGTTGTGGCTGTGGTTAGTATGTATTATGGCTGTGGTTAGTATGTGTTGTGGCAGTGGTTAGTATGTGTTGTGGCTGTTGTTAGTATATGTTGTAGCTGTGGTTAGTATGTATTGTGGCTGTGGTTAGTATGTGTTGTGGCTTTTGTTAGTATATGTTGTGGCTGTTGTTAGTATATGTTGTGGTTGTGGTTAGTATGTGTTGTGGCTGTTGTTAGTATGGGTTGTGGCTGTGGTTAGTATGTGTTGTGGCTGTTGTTAGTATATGTTGTGGCTGTTGTTAGTATATGTTGTGGCTGTGGGTATTATGGGTTGTGACTGTGGTTAGTATGTATTGTGGCTGTTGTTAGTATATGTTGTGGTTGTGGTTAGTATGTGTTGTGGCTGTGGTTAGTATGTGTTGTGGCTGTGGTTAGTATGTGTTGTGGCTGTGGTTAGTATGGGTTGTGGCTGTGGTTAGTATGGGTTGTGGCTGTGGTTAGCGTTGCCTGTAGTTAGTATGGGCTGTGACTCTTCTTAGTGTTGGCTGTGACAATCACACGAACTACAGCTGTGGTTGCAGTTACGCCTTTCCCTATAGTTATTTCTGAGGCAGAGTTGTGACTATATATATATATATATATATATATATATATATATATATATATATATATATATATATATATATATATATATATATATATATATATATATATATATATATATATATATATATATATATATATATATAGCATGATTACACCCTATACCTTGAGCTCTGTGTGACGCCTACGGATTTATGACTTTCCAGCGAATATAATAGTAATAATAATAATAATAATGATAATAATAATAATCTTGCTTCTGCTGTGTCACTAGCAAACGCACATCTTCCCTTCATTACTTCTATTGTCACTCTCGATTTCGGGAATTTCCAAGTGTTTTCCGTCTGTTCTATCCCTTTACTCTCTCTTACGTTTCTACCTTTCTCTTACCTTCGCTCTCCTTGTGACCTCTCAATTTTCTGTTTCAGCCTTCCCACTGCTCACTCTTCTTCTTGCTCATCCTTTTTGAGTTTCGCTTTTTTTTTTTTTTTTTCTTTTTTTTTTACACAGGGTTTGACAAGGTTAGCATCCCTAGCGTTATTGACAACCTATTTACAGGTTAAGGATTCCTAACTAACTTTATTAACAAGCTAAGAGCTGTTAAGTACATCAGCTCATTTGAAAGCATTTTTATTGTTATTAAACATACAAGTATTTTTATTGTTATGAGACATACAGATAGGGAACAGCATGAAGTTGGAGCCATCTGTGGGCAAGCATTTTCATTTGATCAACTGACTTTATCTCGTTGGTATCATAATGTTGTACGAATGTGTTCCATACTCGAGTCATCCTGGGGGATAAATGATCTCAGATGAAGTGATGTTCTGGAGAAGGGTACAGCTTGAGTGAAGTTGCTGCTTTCTGCCCGTCTTGTGGTATAGAAGCTTGCTTCACGCTGTCCTCGAAGTGGATCCAAGTGTGGTACTTTGACAATATTGGCCTTGTACATAACAGTAAGGCCACCCACATCCCTCCTGTGTTGAAGGCTCTGCTGAAATGACGGATCTATCCAGGATTGGTCCAGGCAAGAGATGAGACGTCTTGCTCTGTTCTCTACTCTGTCAAGCAGTCTCTCTCTCTCTCTCTCTCTCTCTCTCTCTCTCTCTCTCTCTCTCTCTCTCTCTCTCTCTCTCTCTCTCTCTCTCTCTCTCTCTCTCTCTCTCTCTCTTCCCCTCTAGTTATCACCTAATTTCTCCTGCATATTCTTCGCCATCAGGACTTTGAGTCCAGACATCAGTGTCTCCGGAAAACTAAAGAACAGTCACTATATTACAAGGGAAAATTGTCCCAACTTTTGGACAGCCAGAAAGCTATGGTCGTTAATGTTTCTTCCCTCCTCGGGAAAATCGTATTCGCTGAGCCCCTTTGAAGTCTCCAGACCCGGAAAAATGTCTTCTTAGATTGTGGAGATGATGTGAGGTGGTGGTGAGAGGGGGGGGAGGGAAGAAGCCACGTCAACGCCAGGGTAATATTGAAACGTTAAGGTGGTAGTAGTAATAGTAGTAGTAGCGTGGCAACGCAAGGGTGATGTAGTGATGCCAAGGGTGATGTGGTGATGTCAAGGGTGATGTGATGTCAAGGGTGATGTGGTGATGCCAAGGGTGATGTGGTGATGTCAAGGGTGATGTGGTGATGTCAATTGTGATGTGGTGTCAAGGGTAATGTGGTGATGTCAAGGGTGATGTGGTGATGTCAAGGGTGATGTGGTAAAGCCAAGGGTGATGTGGTGATGTCAGGGGAGATGTGGTGATGCTAAGGGTGATGTCAAGGGTGATGTGGTGATGCCAAGGGTGATGTGGTGATGTCAATTGTGATGTGGTGTCAAGGGTGATGTGGTGATACCAAGGGTGATGTGGTGATGTCAAGGGTGATGTCTTAAAGCCAAGGGTGATGTGGTGATGTCAATGGTGATGTGGTGATGTCAAGGGTGATGTGATGATGCCAAGGGTGATGTGGTGATGTCAAGGGTGATGTGGTGATGTCAATAGTGATGTGGTGATGCCAAGGGTGATGTGGTGATGCCAAGGGTGATGTGGTGATTTCAAGGGTGATGTGGTGATGTCAAGGGTGATGTGGTGATGCCAAGGGTGATGTGGTGATGTCAAGGGTGATGTGGTGATGTCAATGGTGATGTGGTGACGCCAAGGGTGATGTGGTGATGCCAAGGGTGATATGGTGATGTCAAGGGTGATTGGTGATGCCAGGGATGATGTGGTGATGCTAAGGGTAATGTCAAGGGTGATGTGGTGATGCCAAGGGTGATGTGGTAATACCAAGGGTGATGTGGTGATGTCAAGGGTGATGTGGTGATGCCAAGGGTGAAGTGGTGATGCTAAGGGTGATGCTAAGGATGATGTGGTGATGTCAAGGGTGATGCGGTGATGTCAGGGGTGATGTGATGATGCTAAGGGTGATGTCAAGAGTGATGTGGTGATGCCAAGGGTGATGTGGTGATGCCAAGGGTGATGTGGTGGTGTCAAGGGTGATGTGGTGATGCTAAAGGTGATTTGGTGATACCAAGGGTGATGTGGTGATGTCAAGGGTGATGTGGTGATGTCAGGGGTGACGTGGTGATGCTAAGGGTGATGCCAAGGGTGATGTGGTGATGCCAAGGGTGATGTGGTGATGCCAAGGGTGATGTGGTGATGTCAAGGGTGATGTAGTGATGTCAAGGGTGATGTCTTGATGTGGTGATGCCAAGGTTGAGGTGGCGACGACCCGGTAGTATGACAAGGTTGAGCCGGAGTCAGGGTGGCACTCTTTGCCTCGCGTATAGAAAACTATGTTTGCCTTCTCTTTACAAACTAGCACTGTAAGGGTAGCACTACGCTCTCTGCTCTTACCTACTGCTGCTCCTGCTGCTCCTGCTGCTCCTGCTACTGCTGTTACTACCTGCTGATACCTGCTCCTACTGTTCCAGGCTCGCACCTACGCCTCGTTTCTCCGTCTCTCGCTCAGAGACTTACATTTCACCGGACTTTCCAATGTTAGGTCCTATTACCCCGAGGAAATTGGGAGAATTGTTTTTATTTGTTGACTTAAGTGAAATTTTGCGATGCTCTCCCGCTGCTGGTGCTCTCCTATGGCGTAAAAATGGGCACTTAGGGCGGAACATGTGGATAAGAAACCGAAGAAAAGCTGAAGGAATGATAGGGAAAACGCAGAGAAAATAGCTTCAACATTTCAATAGACAGAAGAATAAGCGACGGAAAGATGGAAAGAGGATTAGTTTTAAAGGGTAGATGAATAATAGATAAGGGTTGGTGAATGAGTTTCAGTTAGAAAGGAGAGGCAATAGAAACATACAAAGAGGGAAGATGCATACAACCAAGAAATAGAAAGTTGGTGATACATGAGAGAGCTATGGACAGTGGACCGGAAATGAGACCATTTCCCCTTTCTTATAAAAGGAAGGAGAAGAATCAGGAGGAAGAGGAAGAAGAAGAAGAAGGGGAGATGAGTGGGTAGGGGGTGCCTTAGAGAAACAGAAAGGACTAAGGAAGAGAGAGCGTGTGGGTGGAGGAGGAGGATGACCAAGAGAGACCGCGAAGCAGAGGAAGAGGAGGAGGAGGAGGAGGAGGAGGAGGAGGAGGAGGAGGAGGAGGAGGAGGAGGAGGCGTGTGTTGAGGGTGAGTAAAGCTGTAGAAGGCGGCTCACCACGCGAACTCAAGTTTAATTACACAAGCTAAAAAGTTAACGATATCCTTCCACTTAAGGTTATTTACAGCTAAAGTTTACATAGATAAACACAACATTTTTTTTTTTAGCCCGGGGATGATGCAGTGTTATGAGGCTCGCGACGACACATTGCTACACTGAGGGGGAGGCACACGACACATTGCTACACTGAGGGGGAGGCACACGACACATTGCTACACTGAGGGGGAGGCACACGACACATTGCTACACTGAGGGGGAGGCACACGACACATTGCTACACTGAGGGGGAGGCACACGACACATTGCTACACTGAGGGGGAGGCACACGACACATTGCTACACTGAGGGGGAGGCACACGACACATTGCTACACTGAGGGGGAGGCACACGACACATTGCTACATTGAGGGGGAGGCACACGACACATTGCTACACTGAGGGGGAGGCACACGACACATTGCTACACTGAGGGGGAGGCACACGACACATTGCTACACTGAGGGGGAGGCACACGACACATTGCTACACTGAGGGGGAGGCACACGACACATTGCTACACTGAGGGGGAGGCACACGACACATTGCTACACTGAGGGGGAGGCACACGACACATTGCTACACTGAGGGGGAGGCACACGACACATTGCTACACCGAAGGTGAGGTACACGACACATTGCTACACCGAAGGGGAGGTACACGACACGTTGCTACACCAAGGGGGAGGTACACGACACATTGCTTTACTGAGGGGGAGGAACACGACACATTGCTACACCGAGGGGGGGAACACGACACATTGCTACACTAAATGGGAAGACACTGTACACTATGTATGTTAGGCCCATACTGGAGTATACAGCACCAGTCTGGAACCCACACCTGGTCAAGCACGTCAAGAAGTTAGAGAAAGTACAAAGGTTTGCAACAAGGCTACTCCCAGAGCTCAAGGGAATGTCGTACGAGGAAAGGTTAAGGGAAATCGGACTGACGACACTGGAGGACAGAAGGGTCAGGGGAGACATGATAACGACATACAAGATACTGCGGGGAATAGACAAGGTGGACAGAGATAGGATGTTCCAGAGAGGGGACACAGGGACAAGGGGTCACAACTGGAAGCTGAAGACTCAGACGAGTCACAGGGACGTTAGGAAGTATTTCTTCAGTCATAGAGTTGTCAGCAAGTGGAATAGCCTAGCAAGTGAAGTAGTGGAGGCAGGAACCATACATAGTTTTAAGAAGAGGTATGACAAAGCTCAGGAAGCAGAGAGAGAGAGGATCCAGTAGCGATCAGTGAAGAGGCGGGGCCAGGAGCTGAGTCTCGACCCCTGCAACCACAATTAGGTGAGTACACGACACATTGCTGCACAAAAAAAAGCATGACAAATGACAAGAACTTAAATCTAACGCCATTACCTAAAACGACAGTGGATGAACAAATCTGGTGCCAAAAGACGACGACAACTAAACAGAGACGATAGCAAGAAGCCGTCAAAACACAGACGACTACAGCTAAACAACAGAGGTACTAGCAAGAAGCACTGTTATAGATAACGGCAACTTAAAACAGACAGATAAACCAGGGGATCTTATAAGACAACTGCTCTGTCATGCTAACAAGGCAGTTAACATGGTAGAGCAGACGAAAGTTACACTAACAGCAGCAGACGTAACAGTGAAAAGTGTGGTAATACTAGAAGCAGCAAGCATAACAGTGACAAATGTGGTAACACTAGAAGCAGCAGACAACAGTGACAAGTGTGGTAACACTAGAAGCAGCAGACATAACAGTGACAAGTGTGGTAACACTAGAAGCAGCAGACATAACAGTGACAAGTGTGGTAACACTAGAAGCAGCAGACGTAACAGTGACAAGTGTGGTAACACTAGAAGCAGCAGACGTAACAGTGACAAGTGTGGTAACACTAGAAGCAGCAGACATAACAGTGACAAGTGTGGTAACACTAGAAGCAGCAGACATAACAGTGACAAGTGTGGTAACACTAGAAGCAGCAGACGTAACAGTGACAAGTGTGGTAACACTAGAAGCAGCAGACATAACAGTGACAAGTGTGGTAACACTAGAAGCAGCAGACGTAACAGTGACAAGTGTGGTAACACTAGAAGCAGCAGACATAACAGTGACAAGTGTGGTAACACTAGAAGCAGCAGACATAACAATGACAAATGTGGTAACACTAGAAGCAGCAGACATAACAGTGACAAGTGTTGTAACACTAGAAGCAGCAGACGTAACAGTGACAAGTGTGGTAACACTAGAAGCAACAAGCAT
>NC_091298.1:5237375-5254875 GCF_038502225.1 Cherax quadricarinatus | reverse complement strand
GTGTTTATGTGTGTGTGTTTATGTGTGTGTGTGTGATTAGAAATGGCTGCTGCCGCCACCATCACAGTCATATATTATACAACAGGAGAGAAAAATAATCGAAAATGAAAGCTTAGCTGGGATCCGTCTAAGCCAGGGCTTGGCTACACCATCAGGACCGTGTGGACCGGCGTCGACCAAGCCTAGGTTGACCAAGCCAGGGTTCACAGTGTGTTGACGTCGATCAAGCCAGGGTTCACATTGTGTTGACGTCGACCAAACTAGGGTTCACAATGTGTTGACGTCGACCAAGCCAGGGTTCACATTGTGTTGACGTCGACCAAGCCAGGGTTCACATTGTGTTGACGTCGACCATGCCAGGGTTCACATTGTGTTGACGTCGACCAAGCCAGGGTTCACATTGTGTTGACGTCGACCAGGCTAGGGTTCACATTGTGTTGACGTCGACCAAGCCAGGATTCACATTGTGTTGACGTCGACCAAGCCAGGGTTCACATTGTGTTGACGTCGACCAAGCCAGGGTTCACATTGTGTTGACGTCGACCAAGCCAGGGTTCACAGTGTGTTGACGTCGACCAAGCCAGAGTTCATAGTGTGTTGACGTCGACCAAGCCAGGATTCACAGTGTGTTGACGTCGACCAAGCCAGGGTTCACATTGTGTTGACGTCAACCAAGCCAGGGTTCACATTGCGTTGACGTCGACCAAGCCAGGGTTCACATTGCGTTGACGTCGACCAAGCCAGGGTTCACAATGCATTGACGTCGACCAAGCCAGGGTTCACAATGCGTTGACGTCGACCAAGCCAGGGTTCACAATGCGTTGACGTCGACCAAGCCAGGGTTCACATTGCGTTGACGTCGACCAAGCCAGGGTTCACATTGCGTTGACGTCGACCAAGTCAGGGTTCACATTGCGTTGACGTCGACCAAGTCAGGGTTCACATTGCGTTGACGTCGACCAAGCCAGGGTTCACAATGCGTTGACGTCGACCAAGCCAGGGTTCACAATGCGTTGACGTCGACCAAGCCAGGGTTCACATTGCGTTGACGTCGACCAAGCCAGGGTTCACAATGCGTTGACGTCGACCAAGCCAGGGTTCACAATGCGTTGACGTCGACCAAGCCAGGGTTCACATTGCGTTGACGTCGACCAAGCCAGGGTTCACATTTTGTTGACGTCGACCAAGCCAGGGTTCACATTGTGTTGACGTCGACCAAGCCAGGGTTCACATTGTGTTGACGTCGACCAAGCCAGGGTTCACATTGTGTTGACGTCGACCAAGCCAGGAGTCACATTGTGTTGACGTCGACCAAGCCAGGGTTCATATTGTGTTGACGTCGACCAAGCCAGGGTTCACATTGTGTTGACGTCGACCAAGCCAGGGTTCACATTGTGTTGACGTCGACCAAGCCAGGGTTCACAATGCGTTGACGTCGACCAAGCCAGGGTTCACAATGCGTTGACGTCGACCAAGCCAGGGTTCACAATGCGTTGACGTCGACCAAGCCAGGGTTCACAATGCGTTGACGTCGACCAAGCCAGGGATCACATTGCGTTGACGTCGACCAAGCCAGGGTTCACATTGTGTTGACGTCGACCAAGCCAGGGTTCACATTGTGTTGACGTCGACCAAGCCAGGGTTCACATTGCGTTGACGTCGACCAAGCCAGGGTTCACAATGCGTTGACGTCGACCAAGCCAGGGTTCACAATGCGTTGACGTCGACCAAGCCAGGGTTCACAATGCGTTGACGTCGACCAAGCCAGGGTTCACATTGCGTTGACGTCGACCAAGCCAGGGTTCACATTGCGTTGACGTCGACCAAGTCAGGGTTCACATTGCGTTGACGTCGACCAAGTCAGGGTTCACATTGCGTTGACGTCGACCAAGCCAGGGTTCACAATGCGTTGACGTCGACCAAGCCAGGGTTCACAATGCGTTGACGTCGACCAAGCCAGGGTTCACATTGCGTTGACGTCGACCAAGCCAGGGTTCACAATGCGTTGACGTCGACCAAGCCAGGGTTCACAATGCGTTGACGTCGACCAAGCCAGGGTTCACATTGCGTTGACGTCGACCAAGCCAGGGTTCACATTTTGTTGACGTCGACCAAGCCAGGGTTCACATTGTGTTGACGTCGACCAAGCCAGGGTTCACATTGTGTTGACGTCGACCAAGCCAGGGTTCACATTGTGTTGACGTCGACCAAGCCAGGTGTCACATTGTGTTGACGTCGACCAAGCCAGGGTTCATATTGTGTTGACGTCGACCAAGCCAGGGTTCACATTGTGTTGACGTCGACCAAGCCAGGGTTCACATTGTGTTGACGTCGACCAAGCCAGGGTTCACAATGCGTTGACGTCGACCAAGCCAGGGTTCACAATGCGTTGACGTCGACCAAGCCAGGGTTCACAATGCGTTGACGTCGACCAAGCCAGGGTTCACAATGCGTTGACGTCGACCAAGCCAGGGATCACATTGCGTTGACGTCGACCAAGCCAGGGTTCACATTGTGTTGACGTCGACCAAGCCAGGGTTCACATTGTGTTGACGTCGACCAAGCCAGGGTTCACATTGTGTTGACGTCGACCAAGCCAGGGTTCACATTGTGTTGACGTCGACCAAGCCAGGGGTCACATTGTGCTGACGTCGACCAAGCCAGGGTTCACATTGTGTTGACGTCGACCAAGCCAGGGTTCACATTGTGTTGACGTCGACCAAGCCAGGGTTCACATTGTGTTGACGTCGACCAAGCCAGGGTTCACAATGCGTTGACGTCGACCAAGCCAGGGTTCACAATGCGTTGACGTCGACCAAGCCAGGGTTCACAATGCGTTGACGTCGACCAAGCCAGGGTTCACAATGCGTTGACGTCGACCAAGCCAGGGTTCACAATGCGTTGACGTCGACCAAGCCAGGGTTCACAATGCGTTGACGTCGACCAAGCCAGGGTTCACAATGCGTTGACGTCGACCAAGCCAGGGTTCACAATGCGTTGACGTCGACCAAGCCAGGGTTCACAATGCGTTGACGTCGACCAAGCCAGGGTTCACATTGCGTTGACGTCAACCAAGCCAGGGTTCACAATGCGTTGACGTCGACCAAGCCAGGGTTCACAATACGTTGACGTCTACCAAGCCAGGGTTCACAATACGTTGACGTCGACCAAGCCAGGGTTCACAATACGTTGACGTCGACCAAGCCAGGGTTCACAATACGTTGACGTTGACCAAGCCAGGGTTCACAATACGTTGACGTCGACCAAGCCAGGGTTCACATTGCGTTGACGTCGACCAAGCCAGGGTTCACATTGCGTTGACGTCGACCAAGCCAGGGTTCACATTGTGTTGACGTCGACCAAGCCAGGGTTCACATTGTGTTGACGTCGACCAAGCCAGGGTTCACAATACGTTGACGTCGACCAAGCCAGGGTTCACATTGTGTTGACGTCGACCAAGCCAGGGTTCACATTGTGTTGACGTCGACCAAGCCAGGGTTCACATTGTGTTGACGTCGACCAAGCCAGGGTTCACAATACGTTGACGTCGACCAAGCCAGGGCTTGAGTAGTCCAGCCGGATGTTGGTGTCTGGTTGTGTTTACTCACAAGATTACGTCAACAAAGGGGTTTGTTTGTCTCTCTGCTTTCCCCTTGCTCTGCTTTTCCTTCTGCTATTTTTCTTCTGCTTTTTACTTCTGCTCTAATTTTGTCCTCTGTCTCCTTTTCTTCTTTTTATTTTTATGTTTTCCTTCTGCACTGTTTTTTTTTTTTTTACTTTTACGCTTCCCTTTTTGCTCTGATTTTCATTTCCTGTTTTCCTCTTGTTCTTCTTTCTTCTACTTTATTTTTGCTTCTGCTCTGGTTACCTCCTTTATTTTTCTTTCTAGTACTGAGTGTTTGTTAACCGACCTTCAATATCCATTACCTTCATTTATTACCTATTTAGTAAATAATTATCGCTCCTTACTCACTACAGTTATTTTGTTAACAAAACTGGATACAACAACAGTGTGCTACCAGTGTATTCTATGATAGTCACACAGTGGGTGAACAAAAGCTATATTTCCCCTGTTATATTCCGTCACGCAGGGTGGAGTTCATACAGTGTGTTGAATTCTATCAGGCTGAGCTGGAAGACTTCGGTAAGGCAATGAGGATATCGTCAAGTATTCCATTAAAAGTTTATCAGCAACGTGAGCTTGTAACTTGCCTGCCTCCCTATCCACTACAGTAACCTGGCAAGAATAACTTGCCAGGTTCCCTACCCATCACGGTAACTTACCTGCCTCCCTACCTACCACAGTAACTTTACTTACTCTCTACCCACCGTGGTCCCCTGATTGAAATCATCCATTTTGAAAGCTTATGCCTCAGATACTGTCCTCATAATTCGATGCGGCTCTGTAACTTCCTCTGCCGATGTTGAGTCTACTATCTAGCACTCCCCAGTGCCAGTTCATTTGCATACTGCGCCATTATATTACTCCACACAGATTCTCAACGTCGCCTGTTTATTTCTTCATTGTTGGTTACTGTAAGGTCCTCTGGAGAGTTAAATATTGTTCCTTCGCGTCTTGTTCTTTTATAAATTGAAACTGGTATCCCTGTGTTAATTATTATTATTATTATTATTATTATTATTATTATTATTATTATTATTATTATTATTATTATTATTATTATTGCTGTTGCAGAGAAGGAATAAGCCTGCAAGGATCTCTTAAGGATCTTACGTCTGTAAGGCTCTTGCGCCTACGAATGGTAGGAAAGGATACCACCAATTTCTAAGAATAAAAGTCCTTCTCCCTCGAAGGATGGCATTCTGGGAGCTGGAAGAAGTCTTTCAAGTGCCTTTCTCTCGAAATGTGTTTCTGTTTCGTTTTCCGCAATTCCGCTAACGATTTGAAAGTCCAGAAGATGCCGATAGAGGAAGACAAGTTACCTGTCACACGCGCTATATTACCCTGAGGACTTAGCGCTCTCTCATGAATATATATGATACAATATTGCTCGGAATTTCCATGGAATGCTCGAAGGCTCTTCCTCAAGTCATCGATGCTTCGTCGGGAAGATCTCGTCGTCTCATCTGTTGCATTAATTACTTGACTATTTTTATTTGCCTTCAGCTGTGAAGTTCAGCACTGAGGCCGTGACTCAGTAAGACGATATGCGCTTTACAGCATTTTGCTGAGACTATCAATTCTTCTTTACCCGAGAGACGGTACTTACCAGGTGATGGTAAGTTCAGCTATGCTGGAACAATACCTGTAAAGCTGCTGTAGTTGAATTGTTTGACGATATCTTCAATGATATTCTGAAGTCTCCCAGCTCTGGCTGGAGGATTTCAACACCTTTAATGGAAACCATCCAAGGTAATGAAATATGAGAGGGAAACACAGCTAGCGTTTAGTTCCACTCTGTTACTTTTATATAGTATAGGGTAGCAGCACAGTGCTCACGTATCCAATTTTCTTTAATAAAAAAAATATATTTGGAGAATTGATTAAGTATTTAGTGGACGAAACTATTTTTTGTTTAATAATAAACCATGGACTGCAAAATTGGGTCTTATTAATACAATGGTCGATATATACCATCACTGATGTACGAGAGAAGTGTTTGTTTACCTCGGCTCATTGCCAGTGTTTATAACTGAGACAGTTTGAGGTCGTGTGGCATGAAGATCATGTCGTAGCTTTGCCGTGGCTTAAGATTCCCCTCTTTCTTGAGATTTCCCATCTTAAGTTGCAGGTTTGAGATGGTTATGCAAATAAGATTAGTCTCAGGTTTAACAATACTCTCTGTTCCAGAAGTGTTCGGAACATTAACACAGGTTATGAGCTTACTTAACGTTTGTTCGACAAGGTATTGTTCTGGCTTTCCCTGTTATTATAGCGACTTTCTAATTATAAGATACTTTTTTCAATAAAAGACACATGGACACATGGATGTTTCGCTCTCAGTGAAGCGAAACGTCGTTACACAATAGGCTTTTTATGTCCATATCTTTTGTTCACCGTTAGTCTGCTTCTCCTTCAAGTTGCAAAGGAAATCCTTTCCAATCTAATTTAATTTGAGATGGAGTCATAGCTGGTGATTTTTCACTCTCTGAGACCTATCTGGTACGCCTCCTAATCCATCTTACACTTACTCCTGTAATTCACAAGAATAATGAGTGTTTCTTTACCTACTTCGTACTCCTGTAGTTTATTTTCATGAGGAAGGCAAAGAGCCACTTACTCTCTTGTTTCTCCCCGTATCTGTCCAGCTTCTGTCTACCATTCTTACCTCCTTGCATCTCCCCTGTCTATGTCTACCCTGCAAGATGCATGGGACAGAGGTAGGTATCTTTATTTTCGACACGTTTCACATATACAGTAGGGTTTTTCAGTCTAATACGAAGGTGATTATAAATGGAGAGAAGCAGAAACAGTGGAGAGGTAAAGATGATGTGATCAGTTCCTCAGCCTTGAAGTGAATTAGACACATGTGCATCTCTTGGGTATCTTTTGCCACACAGTGTGTCTAATTTATCAACGTGTCGGTTCTCTGAACCATTCATCTACAATCCTGTCAGACACTGCAACTTCTTGGGATCTTAATATTTGGGAATTCTTCGCTTGCCTAGCCCTTGGGCACGACCTACTTCCACAATGAACAAATGTGACACCACCTACGACTGCTGTACCTCTCCTGCCTACAGTATATAAGCTGCTTCTCCGCACATATGCCGTATTCTATTCATGATTGATGGACTGACCACATCGACTCAAGGTTGAGGGACTGATTACCTCATTCTCCTCCTGTTCTTCAAGTTTCTCCTTTGTATGGACTGATGAAGCCACTGTGTGGCGAAACGTTTCCTCAATTAAGATATCCAAGAGTTGCACATGTGTCTAATTTATCAACGTGTCGGTTCTCTGAACCATTCATCTACAAGCCTCGAAGTAGTAGTTTGAGGTAGTCAGTCCCTCAGCCTTCGGAAGTGTTCAACTCCGCAGTCCACAGCAAGTGCTTAACCTACCTGTGTCCACTTTTCATGTGTCTACTCTGACAGTCCCCACGTCTATTCTGACCATCCCTTTGTCTACTCTGATCATCCCTGTGTTTACCCTGACCATCCCCGTGTCTAATCTGACCATCCCCGTGTCTACTCTGACCACCACCTCCCTGTCTACTCTGACCATCATCGTGTCTACTTTGACCATACCCGTGTCTATCCGGCTTCCGGTTCAATCCCGGCTTCAATATGCTTTGTCTTCGTATCCAGGAGAGTCTGCTTCTGCTTCCATCAACCCTGCTTGCCTAACCCCTTTAATTTCTATTCACCTGATTGGTTACTGGGCTCATGGCAACTTAGGAAATACATTTCCCATTCTAATCAAACTTAGCGGATCGTTAAATGAGTAAGCCCGGACAGACGTAATTGAATCTTATGTAATCACGGAGGAGGAGGGGTTAGTGCTGGATCCCTGGTATACCCTTACTCCCTCACGCCCGTAACTAAGACTACCCCCTCAGACCCCGTAGCTAAGACTACTCATCGGACACGTGACTAAGACTACCCCTCGGACATGTAACAAAGACTACCCTCGGACCCGTAACTAAGACTACCCCTCAGATGCGTAACTAAGACTACCCCTCAAATCCGTAACTAAGACTACCTCTCAAATCCGTAACTAAGACTACCACTCAGATGCGTAACTAAGACTACCCCTCACATACATATAAAAAAAAACTGCATGTTTACGTTTGGGTGTAATTGCCTATTGGTATTACCTATTAGTAACGTTCTGTTAAAATAAAGATAGGAGAATTTACTCTAAGTAACGGCCTCACCTCTTATCTTTCCAGCAAATGACGTGAAACAGCTGTCATGTCTGTTTCTGAACTCCCCTTTTATGAAGTTTCATACTACTGTATACAAGTCCAGATCATTCAACGGAATATTCTGCATGTCGTAATCAAATCTCCTCGTAATTTGCTAGAGACAGAAGGGATGGTTATTGTAGTTCTCAATTCTGACACCAGTGTTGATGTTCTCCTTTGTAGGTGATACCTAAGTTGAAGATTGAGACACTTATGCAGCATATGGGAATCTTTATTCAGGAAACGTTTCGCCACACAGTGGCTTCATCAGTTACAAAGAGGAAGGCGTAGAGAATGAGGTAATCATACCTAGTCGATGTGTTGATTCTACAAGATTGATGTGAACACATCGACTCCAGGTGACTGATTACCTCATTCTCCTCCTCTCCTTACGCCTTCCTCTTTGTATTGGACTGATGAAGCCACTGTGTGGCGAAACGTTTCCTGAATAAAGATTCCCATATGCTGCATAAGTGTCTCAATCTTCAACTTGTCGGTTTTTCAAACCATTCATCACAACTGTGATACCTAAGTGTTGCACATATGTATCATGTGTGTTATTATCAACCGTTAATATGATAAAATCCTTTGTATTTACTCTGTATTTTATTTAGTGAAGAGGTTACACGCAGGTACTGAGTATTCAGGAATGGTGGCATGTATAAGGTAGTGTCTCCACGAGCCTTTAATCACGTTCGTAAATGCCACTCTCACGTTTCCTGGCATATTATTATTATTATTGGTTATGACTGTGGTTGTTGAGAGTGTTGGTGTTGCTGTGTTTGTTGTTGAATTCAAAACTAAGTGCTAAACTCACAAGGACATCATTTATTGAAGACGGTTCTTGTCCTTGGTCCTTGGTCACTACACATGTATGTTATGAGCAGTTGGAGTGACCGAGGTCCCGTGACCGAAGTCATCCCAGTAAAATGCCCTAACGTTTGCATTTTGTTATTTTTTCCAGCACCCTACCGGTATCTATCACCGGTTTTACTATAATCAATACTGTTTGTGTTATCTTGCTTATGCATGTTACAGCGGACAAGTCTCGGGTAAATGTTATTCCTGGGTCATTTTCTTTTAAGTGTCGGTGTACTTACCGAGCCGCCATTACCTTGCTATTTTAGGAGAGAGTTCGGGCTCCTGGTCCCTCCGCTTCACCTTCACGTAGTTGGTTCTTAGTCTCCTGGGGGCTATTATTAGCTATTTTAAATCTTTTACCTAGTTAACTTCCACACCCTCCTTACCTAGCTTATTTACAAGCCCTGTGCTATTAAAATGCTTCATATTATTCTTAAGTGTCCAACTCCCATTTACACCCTCTATCTCTGGTCGTTCTTATATCAGTTTTATTTCGTTCACACTGTTCATATTCTTGAGTTCCTTATACTTTCCCAGTCTCCTCCTTCTCTTCCAGCTATGTTAGCTTTGGGTACTGTCGTCTCCTCATTGTTTTCGCCCCTCAGCTCTGTTACTTGTCCATTTGCAAAGCTCTGGGCTTTCTCAAGCTTGTGATTTATTGCAGGGCTACACACTGGTGCAACATATTCAAGGACTGGACTAACGTACGTGGTATTTAGAAACTTGGATAAGTCCTTACCTTTACAACTAATGTAACATTTTCTATACAGCCATCCGGTGAGAGGTTTGATGTGCTACCCACCTGGTTAAACAAGCCTGCTGTTGCTGTTTGCATCCCGCAGGTCTACACAGCAATCACAGCCTGGTTAATCTGGCATTTCTAACCAGCGGAGGTACAATTTCCCCTTGCAACGGGAAATTAGTTAATGAGAAAGCGGCAATAAGTATTGAGCCAGAGTAAATTTGTTTAATTGTTTTACGAGCCTAAAGATTAATGCGTTATGTGTATGCACTTACATCAATGCGCTGCAGTTTTTCAGGCATAATCGATTGCTCTCAATTCGCAAATGGTGACTAAATTCACTCGTAATCTCTCGAATTCGCAGAAGATTCTGAAAATAGCGTCTGGAAGCCATTCTAACATTGCACTAGGAATTCCTGGCAGGCAGAAAGGCGCCATCTATTCTCACTAACCCGAGTGTCGTGATGCCTAAGTTTAATACAGAGAGCGAGTACTCAACTAGCTTATCACCCAGGCGGGACATCATTCACCAGGGCCACACCCCAGAGCAACAACCAACATTCTCACTCTCGTTGTTTGTGGTCGTGTTAGCCAGCTAAACTTTGCACCTCATCTCGTCCAGTAATTTAGTGCTTGGAAAGCGCTGGTGAGCTGAAGAGCTGGCTCATGCAGTCCACTGTTTGCGTAGGGGGATAGTTAGTATTCTTTTCCTTCCCCCTATTCTCTTCTTTATCTTCCTTGACAGGTCCTCCGTGCCAACGGATTGATTTAAGAGGGGAGCAGGATAAGACCTACCTTGCCCAAGGGAGAGGAGAAGCTCGGGTACATTGTATCATGCAAACTTTAAGCTGTCGTAGCCTGGTAATAGATTAGGGCCCAACTCGGCCAACTACACCCCTGCCGCTGATTAAATGATGCGGTTTATATGCATACGGGTAAAGCGTGGTGTGTATACAGCTGCCTGTGTAACTAGCCGTGTACTTGAGTTTCCTTGCAGCGTCGTCCTGGTTAAAATAATGCCGGTGGGAGACTCCAAACGTTGGTACACTGCCTGCAGCGGCTTTAGTGGAACAAGTTGCTATTCAGGGGTTTTCCTCCTTCTCATAACTTGGCCACTTTGGCTCTGATACAAGTTGCGGGAGTGTTGTTGTTGTGGGTTGTGGTGTTGGGAGTCTCTTGATAGGCTTCATTCATGCAGGACATGCATCGCTGCACCTCAAAACATCTATGACTGATACCCGATCACTGAGTAATGAAGCCTCGGTTTTATGAGGTCTCAACTGATACTTGATAAACTTTTACAGCAACGTAAACATCACTCCAACATTTTTCGGAAAAAAAATTTTGAAGGTAAGAAGGACGCGTGTTACGGTGTGTTTATTTTCGTCTTCGGGATCACCCTGCCTCGGTGGGAAACGGCAGATCTGTCGAACCAAATAAGAAACGAAAGAACGAATGTTTTATAACACGGAGGTTCGAAACGGCAGCCGGATAGCTGAAGAGCTCTGAAATGTTCAGGAGGAAGCCATGGGGCAAAGCTGGTCATGGTGGTAATGAGAGACTTCAGGGGCGCCAGGTTAGGTAAGGATCATCAGGAAATAGCACAAGTGTTTCCTGACGCGGGTCTTAGTCATATGATGACCTGCAGGTGGAGCTTTGGGTCATCTGACCGAAGCCTTCCGATGGCTTACCGGTCCACCCCTTTAGAAAATTATGTAGTGGCGCCAGGTAAAGGTTTAATCTACTGCAGAAAAACAAGAGGCTGGCGAGCACTTAATACTTGTTAATAAATTTATGATTTCACTAAACTGATATAATCATAAGTTTGACCCACTGATGAGTGGAACTAGGAAGTAATATTGTGTAATATTGTGTTTTAGTCCACTAACCCACTGTATCGCTGCGCCACTAAACCCACTGTATCGCTGCGCCAGCGGCGGTGCTGGTGGTGGTAGCGGCAGTGCTGGTGGTGGTAGCGGCGGTGCTGGTGGTGGTAGCGGCGGTGCTGGTGGTGGTAGCGGCGGTGCTGGTGGTGGTGGCGGCGGTGCTGGTGGTGGTGGCGGCGGTGCTGGTGGTGGTAGCGGCGGTGCTGGTGGTGGTAGCGGCGGTGCTGGTGGTGGTAGCGGCGGTGCTGGTGGTGGTAGCGGCGGTGCTGGTGGTGATAGCAGCAGTGCTGGTGGTGGTAGCGGCAGTGCTGGTGGTGGTAGCGGCGGTGCTGGTGGTGGTAGCAGCAGTGCTGGTGGTGATAGCGGCGGTGCTGGTGGTGGTAGCGGCGGTGCTGGTGGTGGTAGCGGCGGTGCTGGTGGTGGTGGCGGCGGTGCTGGTGGTGGTAGCGGCGGTGCTGGTGGTGGTAGCGGCGGTGCTGGTGGTGGTAGCGGCGGTGCTGGTGGTGGTGGCGGCGGTGCTGGTGGTGGTAGCGGCAGTGCTGGTGGTGGTAGCGGCGGTGCACCACTAACCCACTGTATCACTGCACCACTAACCCACTGTATCACTGCACCACTAAACCCACTGTATCACTACACCACTAAACCCACTGTATCACTACACCACTAAACCCACTGTATCACTGCACCACTAACCCACTGTATCACTGCACCACTAACCCACTTTGTCACTACACCACTAAACTCACTGTATCACTACACCACTAAACCCACTGCATCACTACACCACTAAACCCACTGTATCACTGTCCCACTAAACCCACAGTATCACTACACCACTAAACCCGCTGTATAATGCACCACTAAACCCACTGTATCAATGCACCACTAACCCACTGTATTAATGCATCACTAACCCACTGTATCACTGAACCATTAACCCACCGTATCAATGCACCACTAACCCACTGTATCAATGCACCACTAACCCACTGTATCAATGCACCACAAAACCCACTGTATCAATGCACCACTAACCCACTGTATCAATGCACCACTAACCCACTGTATCAATGCACCACTAACCCACCGTATCAATGCACCACTAACCCACTGTTACAATGCATCACTAACCCACTACATCCCTACAGGACTGCCTAACATCACCACTACTTCATTACACTACTAATACTGCGCCACTATCACTTGAACCACTGTATCACTACACCACTGTACCACTGCACCACTGTACCACTGCACCACTACATGTGTGAGAAGCTGCGAGGTTAGGTACACTAAAGCAGTAATCAGCAAGAGTGTCAGTAATGAGCTGTCGGGTTCTCAGCTTGGTGTAATTGCTGGATTTTCTGTTCTAAAATCGTTTTTTTTATATTCTTCCTCTCTGCACCTGTTAAGAGGTTAGTAGTTAGATCTATTAACACTGTTAGCAGTGTTAATAGGTCTACTAACACTGTTAACAGTGTTAGTAGTCAGAACTTAGCCAAATGGTAGCAGAGGCAGTGATGTGTAGCGTCATGGTGCTGATATTTTCACCTCTTAGAACTGTAATGGTAATTAATATACAAAAAAAGACTCTACGGAAATATCAAAATCATATTAATGCTTATAATTTGAATTATCACACACACAGATATCACCTAGGAGATACCACTGGAGATCACGTAACACTGAACTTAAAGTAATGTAATGAAGAAAAACAGTCTTGATCTTAGGATGTGTAATATTGAACACTTTATATATATAAATATATATATATATATATATATATATATATATATATATATATATATATATATATATATATATATATATATATATATATATATATATATATATATAAACTTAGAGTTATATAGGAGGATCAGGTTTCTCTCAGTTTAATATAAAGTGGTTAGTATGGCGTGCAAACACTGTATATAACTGGATAAGAGCCCAAACTACAACCTTGTAAGGATTACTAATACCCCCCCATCTTGGGAAAAATAAAAGCTTACAGGTAAACTCGCACATAAACCAAGTTATATGGTGTATATACACTCACGCACAACAGCAGCAGAAAATAGACAGAGCAACAATTGCTGAACTGCGTGATGTAACCACACATACACAAAGTTCCTACACTGTTGTTGACAGGAAGATGTGTTGAGATGCTCTGAACTCTCAAGAATACTATGATTATAATTTTTTAAAGGGGTGAACCGGTAAGCTAGCGGAAGGCCTCAGTCAGATGACCATAAGCTCCAACAGCGGGTCATCATCTGACCAAGACCCGCGTAATGAAACACTTGTCCTGTTTCCTGACGAACCTTACCTAACCTCAGAGCTCTCATTTGATAGACAAAGCTGACACAGCTGCCACAGCTGGCACAGCTGACACAGCTGGCACAGCTGACACAACTGGCACAGCTGACACAGCTGGCACAGCTGGCACAGCTGACACAGCTGGCACAGCTGACACAGCTGGCACAGCTGGTAAGACGAGACATCACAGTACCTCACATTCCAGCAGCCAGTAAAACAAAACTATGATACCTGGAAATGCCATAACATACAAGTCAATCACAGCACTGTAATGACTCCTTATACCAACATTCCAACAGTGTTAGTGAAACAGACAGCTGCACGGTTCCTTACACTTTCTTACCTACCTACTTAACACAGACACATCTTAAAGTAGTAATGAGAAATAAAATGAAAACATACAAGATAATTATTTATTTCTTTGCCTGGAATATTCGAACATCGAATATTCGTACCTCGAAGGGAATATGCAAACGATAATACTTGTATTCTTCATAATAAGCCAATATAGGCTTTACACTACCAGTGCATAAGGTCTAACCCTAGCAGTATTTATTACCTTGTAAATAGTGTCTAAGGAAGGTAAACCAGATAGATTTATATATCTTTCCACACCTTTTCTTCTCTAAGCTTCTGTTGACTCTCAGAAATATTATGTGCTAGTTTCACCTGCTGTTTGAATTTTGTCTTAAGTTTACTTATTCCTACATCTCAGTCTTCTAATTTAGTCTTTGTACTCTACTAAGCCTTTAATTTCCTTCTCAATACGATCCTGAATTTTAGCCAATTTCTGATCTATCATCTCTATCTCTCTCTCTTTTCTTCATTATCTCAACTTGCTCACTTAATGTCTTCTGCATTTGCATATAAAGAGGCCTCTAAAACTTCTTTTTCTTTTTTACAAATTGCAGTTTCCTTATTTAATTTCTCCATTAATCATTCTTGCCTTGCCTGATTTTGCTCAGTTTTAATAATTTTATCCATCCAATAGTGTTCTTGTCTGCAGGTATATAAACACAGATGTATATAGACAGTGTAGCTTCTGACATATCAACAAATGTACCAATGTACTGAAGTGCTACTTTATTTCCACTTAATATACTTAATATGTTAATCTCGATTAAGAAAGTGATCCTTATTAATAATTTCCTTCAACTTGCTGAGACACAACTCACATAAAACATTACTTTTTACATCATAAAACAGTTTTTTTTCCAAGATGAGATGACTGACGTCCGTTCTCCTCGGTATCTTATTTCACATGCAGCTGTGTTTGTGTGTGTGTGTGTGTGTGTGTGTGGGTGTGGGTGTGTGTATGTGTGTGTGTGTTTGTGTGTGTGTGTGTGTGTTTTTGTGTGTGTGTTATCAGAAGTGTCGGTGTCAGGATACATGACTAGACTGACTCGAAAATCCGTTCATTCCTCGCCTCCATAACATATATCAGTGTTCAGCTGTCGCAACTGCAACCTCGCAGCGTCCACGGAGGGGGAGAAGGGCTTACTGGGTAGCAAGCCAGTGCTGGAACCCGGGGGTTTGCACTCCGCTGTCACCCATCACAGCAATGGTGTCGGCACGCTGGGTCATGATGACAACCTGTCGCACTGTTGTAGTGCTCGCAAACACGGTACAAATTTTCTATTTTTTAGTGAGTGTGAGGCAGCTGATGATACATTGGTAGCCCCGAGTCTGACAGCTACTGCATCTCTCTGTCACCAACCTGACACTTGCTGCCTCTACCACCACCGGCTCTACACCTACCATCACTAGCTCTACACCTACCACCACCAGCTCTATATCTACCACCACCAGCTCTACGCCTACCATCACCAGCTCTACACCTACCACCACTAGCTCGACACCTCACCACTACCACCACCACCACCACCACCACAAGCGTCTACTACCCGCACTGACCACCAGTCAGACACCTACTGCCTTACCCAGGCCTCCTGCTCTACAAAGACCATGACACATTGAAATTATCTCCAAGGTTTCACCTATTTATTGCTAAGAGACCAGAGACAACAGCCGTAGGAAGAATAGGCGTCCAACGACTCCACTCGCCTTAACCTCTGCTAGTCCTAGACACTGCCACAAGCCCACGAGATAAATAACAGAAGTAACTTTGTATCTAGAGTCAAAACACTTTATTTAAGCAATAAAAAAAACATGCAATAACCAAAAGTTGCAGTGTTTTACACTTGTTTTTGACACAACATACACACAGTTCGTGCTTCTAGTTTTTTTCCTAAAAAGTTTATCACTGAATTTCCGTTTCATTCGCACGGTGGACATCCCCAGCGGACGCTCCCTGTGAACCACTATGTAAAATGACATTAAAACACAGTGCACAAGTTTATTTGAAATAATACATATAAATACAAACATATTATATATATATATATATATATATATATATATATATATATATATATATATATATATATATATATATATATAAAATGCAAGGTACCACCTCTAGAAATGTTATAGGGACCCTCATCCTCAGAGAAAAGAATAAACTTGCTTCAGGGAAAAGTCAAGGTTCTCCCTAAAGCTGTTTGAGAATTTTCTCCTATATATATATTCTATTACTATTAATAATAAACTTTATTGTGTATTAAGTGTCACAGAAAAGAGGCTCCTGTATTTACTCTTAAATACATAGAGGGGATACCTGTACTCTACACTAGGGAATAATTGTATCCCGCTGAATATCAACTCGTACATCCATAAAACTAAATTCTTTAACGGGAGCTCTAGGTAACACAGCTGCCATTATAACCAAGAAAATCGTTAATTCCCCCTTCCCCCATTATTTCTTGCGGTAATAAATCATCTCTGTTTGCGTAATACACTCCATAAATTGGTCTCTCAATTTTACCCTCAAATAAATATTAGAAATTTTCCATTCGTGTAACTCACTTAACAGTTTTTATTGAAATAAAATCTCTTGTAGAGCTAACTCTTCTATACGTTGCGATTTTTTTTTTGTATGTGCGATTGATAAATCCAAAAAATTGAATAGTGCGCCGAAATGCCTATTAAATTCTGAGTGCGCTTTCAGTCGCCTTTACAAAAAAAGGCTGTATAGAGTAGCTTTATGAAAGAGGTTTCTATACACTATTGTATACATGTATACGTGTAGGCAGTATGAGGCCTCGTGTATTGGTAAGAGGAAGAGTAATGTATCACTAGAGTTTATGAACGTTAGTGAACATCAGCAACAAGGCTTGGTATTCCTCAGGCTGCATTGTTGAGCAGCATCAGGGAGCACTCAGACGCATTTCCTGGCCACCTTCTGTCACCTCAACTTCTCAATTATACCTCGTGGTCAGTCAGTTTATTCGCTGGGTAAGAGCACTGAAGACGGGTCCTCGTGTTCATCTCGTGACTTTCACTGAAGAAGGTCCTATGGCTTGGACGCTGCAGGAGAGGCATCCTGCATGTTCAGTAGAGTGGGGCCACGGGATCAGTGGCACGCCCATGCTGGACTCATCTCAGTGCTCAGACCAGCAGCCACTGCCGTGCTCTGCGGCTGGTCTGAGCACTTTAGTAGAGCCATAATGAGCACCTCAGTAAACTTTACCTTCCCCCAGGGAACACAAACAATAAGTAAATAAGATGGTAATAAGGCGATCGACCAGCCTGGTAGTGGAGTGGGGAGGAAGAGGAGTAGTGATGGGGAGAAAAGTGCGGAGTGAGGGTTGTTAAACTGGGGAGGAGAATAAGGATGTGGAGAGAGGATGATGGGGAGGGAGATGGGAAGAGTCAAAGGAAGAAAAGACTGGGGAGTAGGAGGGGAACAAGAGCATTGTAAG
>NC_091298.1:5142375-5232375 GCF_038502225.1 Cherax quadricarinatus | reverse complement strand
GTTCACCTCGCTGCCATGTTCACATCGCTGCCATTTTCACATCGCTGCCATTTTCACATCGCTGCCATTTTCACCTCGTTGCCATGTTCACCTCGCTGCCATGTTCATCTTGCTGCCATGTTCACCTCGCTGCCATGTTCACCTCGCTGCCATTTTCACCTCGCTGCCATTTTCACATCGCTGCCATTTTCACCTCGCTGCCATGTTCACCTCGCTGCCATGTTCACCTTGCTGACATGTTCACCTCGTTACCATGTTCACCTCGCTGCCATGTTCACCTCGATGCCATGTTCACCTCGTTTCCATGTTCACCTCGTTGCCATGTTCACCTCACTGCCATGTTCACCTCGTGGCCATGTTCACCTCGCTGTCATGTTCACCTCGTGGCCATGTTCACCTCGCTGCCATGTTCACCTCGTGGCCATGTTCACCTCGCTGTCATGTTCACCTCGTGGCCATGTTCACCTCGCTGCCATGTTCACCTCGTGGCCATGTTCACCTCGCTGCCATGTTCACCTCGTGGCCATGTTCACCTCGCTGTCATGTTCACCTCGTTGCCATACCATTTAAACACATGCAACTAATGCGACATTTTATTGTAACAACGTTTCGCTCTCCAGGAGCTTTTGTCAAGCCGGCCTGACAAAGCTCCTGGAGAACGATACGTTGCCACAATAACACATCACATTAATCACACCTGTGTCCTTTTACAAAACATGTTGCAGACAATTGTATCAACATTATCACCAAGTAATATGTTCAAAACACAGGAAAAACATTACTGTTTTCACGGAGGAGCGTTAAAACCGGAAGGGTCACAACAGGAATGGAAGACAATCAGAAAGGAATAACTCTTCCAATTCCTGAGATCAGGAGGTGTTTACCAGCCTTAAGACACATCCAGTGTGACGGGAACTCAAGAAATTACCACAAAAATACCTTAAAAATGTCTTTACTGTTATTTTTTAAGGTGATGAAGTTTGCAGGTGTGTGTGTAAGTGGGTGTAAGTGTTTTTAAGTGGTTGATGAATTAGTAATCGTGTGCTGGAATGTAACTAGAATTTCTGGTGTTAATTGTGTTGTGTTTACGAGCAGGAGATAAAATATTTATTAAGTGCTGGAGGTTTTGAAAGTGCCAGGGAGATTTTATGACATCTCTGAGTGGAAGTACCTGACATCTCCGAGTGGAAGTACCTGACATCTCTGAGTGGAAGTACCTGACATCTCCGAGTGGAAGTACCTGACATCTCTGAGTGGAAGTACCTGACATCTCCGAGTGGAAGTACCTGACATTTCGAAGTGGAAGTACCTGACATCTCCGAGTGGAAGTACCTGACATCTCCGAGTGGAAGTACCTGACATCTCCGAGTGGAAGTACCTGACATCTCCGAGTGGAAGTACCTGACATCTCCGAGTGGAAGTACCTGACATCTCTGAGTGGAAGTACCTGACATCTCCGAGTGGAAGTACCTGACATCTCGAAGTGGAAGCATATGACATCTCGGAATGGGAGTACCTCTCTCTGTAAATATACAGCACTGTGAAATATACACTCTCTTTACATGAGCAAAGAGATACACACCTCTCACTGTATATACGCTGATAGATACACATCTCTCTGTGTACATAAAGTGAGAGACCCACACTACTCTGTGTGCATATGACACACATACACATACACACACACACACGCACCTCGGTGTATATATACTGAGAAAGCGAGAGAGAGAGAGAGAGAAAGAGAGAGAGAGAGAGAGAGAGAGAGAGAGAGAGAGAGAGAGAGAGAGAGAGAGAAGCATCTCACGGTGTAAATACACTAAAGCAACATTGTAAGAACATATAATAAAAATATACGAAGAAGACCCAAAAAGAGTCACTGACAGGAAAGTTGCACCTGCTGTAAGGTCTTTCTCGTGTGCCATTTACTATGTAAATGTTTGTAAGAAGCATTTGCATTTAAAAAAATTCTGCAGTATTTTGTTTAGATATAATAGACTGCAAATGCTGCATTAAAATACACACACACACACACACACACACACACACACACACACACACACACACACACACACACACACACACACACACACACACACACACACACACACACAAGAGATTGGTGCAAAAACTGGAGGACCAAGCAGGGATAACAGGGGAGGCACTACAATGGATCAGGGAATACTTGTCAGGAAGACAGCAGCGAGTCATGGTACGTGGCGAGGTGTCAGAGTGGGCACCTGTGACCAGCGGGGTCCCGCAGGGGTCAGTCCTAGGACCAGTGCTGTTTCTGGTATTTGTGAACGACATGACGGAAGGAATAGACTCCGAGGTGTCCCTGTTTGCAGATGACGTGAAGTTGATGAGAAGAATTCACTCGATCGAAGACCAGGCAGAACTACAAAGGGATCTGGACAGGCTGCAGACCTGGTCCAGCAATTGGCTCCTGGAGTTTAATCCCACCAAGTGCAAAGTCATGAAGATTGGGGAAGGGCAAAGAAGACCGCAGACGGAGTACAGTCTAGGGGGCCAGAGACTACAAACATCACTCAAGGAAAAAGATCTTGGGGTGAGTATAACACCAGGCACATCTCCTGCAGCGTACATCAACCAAATAACTGCTGCAGCATATGGGCGCCTAGCAAACCTCAGAACAGCATTCCGACATCTTAATAAGGAATCGTTCAGGACCCTGTACACAGTGTACCTTAGGCCCATATTGGAGTATGCGGCACCAGTTTGGAACCCACACCTAGCCAAACACGTAAAGAAACTAGAGAAAGTGCAAAGGTTTGCAACAAGACTAGTCCCAGAGCTAAGAGGTATGTCCTACGAGGAGAGGTTAAGGGAAATCAACCTGACGACACTAGAGGACAGGAGAGATAGGGGGGACATGATAACGACATACAAAATACTGAGAGAAATTGACAAGGTGGACAAAGACAGGATGTTCCAGAGATTGGACACAGTAACAAGGGGACACAGTTGGAAGTTGAAGACACAGATGAATCACAGGGATGTTAGGAAGTATTTCTTCAGCCACAGAGTAGTCAGGAAGTGGAATAGTTTGTGAAGCGATGTAGTGGAGGCAGGATCCATACATAGCTTTAAGCAGAGGTATGATAAAGCTCACGGTTCAGGGAGAGTGACCTAGTAGCGACCAGTGAAGAGGCGGGGCCAGGAGCTTGGACTCGACCCCCGCAACCTCAACTAGGTGAGTACACACACACACACACACACACACACACACACACACACACACACACACATACACACATGGAAGAAATGAATTCACAGTACAGTGGGTGGAACAATTCACAACTCTCAGACTGCAGCGAAACCCTCATTGTGACAACGTTTCGCTGTGCAAACCCCCGGGGCTCTAACCCAGAGCAAACCAGTCCTAAAACAAGCAAAGCCACAGTGCTCTTATCACTTCATGAGTTAGATCTCAATCCACTTCTTGAGCTTTCAAGATATTAGTGAACCTCTGTGAAGAACTTTATATCTGACTTTATTAAGCTCTACACAGAGCCAAACGTTGAAAAAATAAGCACTAGCTTCGCAGCTGTTTCCTTGTCACCCCCAAATTTCAGATAACTCTTTGTACGACGTTTTGGCCCACTTTTAACCATTATGAATCCAGAACTAGAAATGGTGAAGGAGGGAGCGAAACCTAGCTTCAGTTTTATATTTTAAAGTTGTAAATTAGCTGTGAATTGTGGCTTTCTCTCTCCGTAATGCTTTCCTACCTACTCACAATAGCTGACCTTAACTCGAGGGTTGGTAGGTTAAGGTGGTTTAAAGTCTATCGACTACACGATGGTCATTTAAAGGTGCATGTGAATTGTCTCTTCCTTCCTGCCCCTTAATCCCTTAAGAAGGGACTAAAGAAAGCTCTCTGTATATACTCACACAGAGAGATATGCTTCTCTGCGTGGATATCCGCCACTTTCCTTCCAGCCCCTCACATCGCTTCGCTGAGGAAAACATACGTGGAAAGAGAGATGGGCGTAAGAAGCCGCTTAAATGAGTAAACGCAGAGAGAGAGAGGACAAGCCACGTTAAGAAAAATACCTTCATATTTCACGGCATTATTGAATTTACATGCAATGTACGACCCCCCGTCAGGAATTCTTAACAATAAATGCCGTTGTAAAATAACCACGATATAAACAACAGACGTAGGGAAGACAGAGAGACCTGCAGCCTGCAGGTCTCGACCGACCTGCTCCTGGCCTACAGACTCGAAATTAAACATGAAGAAACAGACATTTTTTAAATTGCTTTCATGAACATATACACAAACACAATAATATATATACATGTCTATATATATATATATATATATATATATATATATATATATATATATATATATATATATATATATATATATATATATATATATATATATACAGAGAGAGAGAGAGAGGATGACTCTAGTCTGGAACACATTCATACAGCATAATGATGTCAACGAGATAAAGTCAGTTGACCACATGAAAATGCTGGCCCACAGATGGCTCCAACTTCATCCTGTTCCCTACTTGTATGTCTCATAACAATAAAAATGCTTTCAAATGAGCTGATGTAGGTAACAGCTCTTAGCTTGCCAATAAAGTTAGGAATCATTAACCTGTAAATAGCTTGTCAATAAAGCTAGGGATCCTTAACCTTGTCAAACCCTGTGTAAAAGAGAGAGAGAGAGAGAGAGAGAGAGAGAGAGAGAGAGAGAGAGAGAGAGAGAGAGAGAGAGAGAGAGAGAGAGAGAGAGAGAGAGGGACAACAAATGAATAGTTACAACTGAGCCTCTTTCTAGTAACCATCTCATTAAGCGGTAAACCCGTGTGGATTATTTAGTACAAGGAGTGATGAAGGCTTGACCCTCCGTTGTTTACTCGCGGCTCTCCATCTGACCTGTCAGGCTGTTGGTGCTTCCCTGCAGTAAACATAGGAACCACAACATGAGAATCAACTCAAGTTCATCCCCACAGGTTGTGTGTGGGAGCCTCTAGGTTCCTCTTGCATATAAGACGAGAGAATCTCCCTTGAAAGTAACAAACTGTGTCATGAGAACCAGGAACTGAACTCGCATCCTTGCAATTGTGAGTTCAGACCTGAATCTTCCTGCATATCCTGCATGAATCACCGCCGCTGCAACATGCAAGCGCTCGGCGCAGCCACGACCTCCTACCAATAACCTGAAGTGATGTGTGTGTGTTGGAGAGAGATGGGTGAGAGTGTCTCACCGGGTGAGCACCAGAGAGACAGTCTCTCTCTCCCCCTCTCTCTCTCTCTCAGATGTGAATGGATTCAGTCTGGTAGTGTTTCCGAAGACCTTTTCACTCGTGACTGACTTCCCCTACACTCAGCGCATTAGGCGGCATATCAGACTGACTGCCGGATAACTGTGGTGACAGGTAGCGCGTCACCCGCGTCCCTCGCTCGCGGTCACATTGCATTTTCCGCCACGGCCGCGACACTTCCACAGGAATAGACAAAAGGTTTGTATTCCCATAAATACCAAAAATAGGGTCTTGTGTTTCGGTCAGTGCATAATACATATGTGTCCTCTACAACACAGTTAACAACACCTTCCCGACAACACTAAGCCTCCGTCAACACTCCAAACTGTAATATCTCCCCCAGCATTTCAAGACTTCCTTCCCCAATTTTCCAACACAGTGTCCCATCCCCCACCTCTCCATCAACAACCCCCGACAACACTCTGTATCCCCTTCAACCCACTCCATCAGTGTCCCCAAAAGCACTGTCTTCTCAACACCTCCATCACTGCCATCAATAATACTCGTTGGAACGCAAGAGGGAGAGATATATCATAATCTACACTTGGAAAACCCTGGAAGGAATGGTCCCAAATCTGCACACAGAAATCACTCCCTACGAAAGTAAAAGACTGGGCAGGAGATGCAAAATGCCCCCAATAAAAAGTAGGGGCGCCATTGGTACACTAAGGGAAAACACCATAAGTGTCCGGGGCCCAAGACTGTTCAACAGCCTCCCATCAAGCATTAGGGGAATTGCCAATAAGCCCCTGGCTGCCTTCAAGAGAAATCTAGACAGATACCTAAAGTCAGTGCCGGATCAGCCGGGCTGTGGCTCGTACGTTGGACTGCGTGCGGCCAGCAGTAACAGCCTAGTTGATCAGGCCCTGATCCATCGGGAGGCCTGGTCATGGACCGGGCGCGGGGGCGTTGATCCCCGAAATAACCTCCAGGTAATAAGCTCCACGAGATGCAACGTAGCCAGGGAACACAACGGCTTTTAGTAACACAGCCAGGAAGTCGAACGTGTGTTGTTTCAGAGTGTGTTGCAACACAGGCAGGGAAGAGCAGAGTGTTGCAACACAAGCAGGGAAGAACAGAGAGTGTTGCAACACAGGCAGGGAAGAGCAGTGTTGCAACATAAGCAAGGAAGAGCAGAGAGTGTTGCAACACAGGCAGGGAAGAGCAGTGTTGCAACACAACATAAGAACATAAGAAAGGAGGAACACTGCAGCAGGCCTGTTGGCCCATACTAGGCAGGTCCTTTACAATTCATCCCACTAACAAACATTTGACCAACCTAATTATAAGAACATAAGAAAGGAGGAACAAAGAACATAAGAAAGGAGGGGAAGAACAGAGAGTGTTGCAACACAGGCAGGGAAGAGCAGTGTTGCAACATAAGCAAGGAAGAGCAGAGAGTGTTGCAACACAAGCAAGGAACACACGGAACACTTGTTCCAATATTTGGGACTAATAATGACAGTGTCAAGGGAACTTACTTGCTGATTATCTTTAGTAAATCAAGTGAACCCGTGACCGTTCTGAGTGTCTCGCTGCACTTAACCTGCACTCCCATTCACCCTCCATCACTGTTCTTCACTCTCCACTCTCTCTCTCTCTCTCTCTCTCTCTCTCTCTCTCTATATATATATATATATATATATATATATATATATATATATATATATATATATATATATATATATATATATATATATATATATATATATATATATATATATATATATATATATATATATATATATATATATATATATATATATATATATATATGCATTCCGGCGGCAGCGTTATGAGTTTATTGGTGAATCTGAAATTGCTGATAATCGATTTTTTTCATAACATAATTTTTTTTATCTCTAGGAATCAGTGATCCAGGATTCGATAAATGCCACCACGGCAGCATTGGGCATTTTGGCAGCATTTGCAGATGATGAAAAGATGGCCGCTGGGAAGATGGGTATACAGAGTATGCTGTTTTATAGAGATCCTCTACGTAGCACGGCCTTTTGTCTTATAAAGCTCCTCTACATAGTGTGACCTTTTTCTTATAAAGCTCCTCTACGTAGCACGGCCCTTTTTTCTTATAAGGCTCCTACGTAGTGCGACCTTTTTTCCGCAGTATAAGCGTGAGCAGCAACACGTCCACGATTGAACGGCGAGTTGAGAGGCCTTCACGGTGCGTCCTATTCAGTTATGGTTGACCTTTATCCACTCGCTTTTACAAAAAAAAGGCAAAATATTGAGATCTTACTGCAGTCGTTTTCGGCTATAAACTTCACTTTTAATTCGACTTTTTTTTAAACATGATTCACATGTCTAAATTTTTTTTTTCATATACTAAAATAACTTTTGACCCTTGCAAATTGATCAGGGGGGTATTTTTTCTTCTTCCTTCAGTTTAGTAACTTTGGTATTGCTGGAGAGGGCATAGGTATGAAGCTCGAGCCGTAGAATCCAATCTTCTTCTTCTTTCCTTTCTTGGAATACACACTGGTGAGTTATGAATGCGTCTCAAGAGGAATCCCTGTTGAGGGTGACATCTGACGGGGTGGCATCTGTGAGGGGTGGCATCTGTGAGGGGTGGTATATGTGTGGGGTAGCATATGTAGAGGTGGTATCTGCTGGGGTGACATCTGTTGGGGTGACATCTGTGGGGGTGACCTCTGTGGGGGTGGCATCTGTGGGGGTACATCTTTTGGGGTGACATCTGTTGGGGTGACATCTGTGGGGGTGACACCAGAATAGAGTGACATCTTGCCCGCTCTAAATGTACACACGACTCTACAAGGACCTTGGCTTCACCTCGTAGAAAATCAGGCAGTCGTGCTGAAGCCACCATGTGACGCCCCCCTCCTCCCCTCTACCTCCTCGTAGAACACATGTCCAAAAGTTACCACGTGTCCAAGATATTCCACGTGTCAAAGACTTCCCACGTGTCCAGGAGTTACTCACTCAACATGCTTCTGATGCCACTGCAAGCTGCTCCCAATACACTATGTTAAGCACTTTCAGTGGCTTCAAGGTCCCATTCAGTTAACTTTATATATATATATATATATATATATATATATATATATATATATATATATATATATATATATATATATATATATATATATATATATATATATATATATGTATCTCGGATTACTTAGTGTCTCTCATCCTCACATTCTACACACTAATGTGTGTAGAAGGTATTGTTCATTCTTGCATTCATTACACAGTACTAGTTTATCATTCTTACGCTCAACACACAGTGCAAGTTTATCATTCTTGCACTCACAGTACAACACTGACAGCAAACACACAGTATGACACACACAGTACTCACAGTACAACACGCACAGTACAGCCCAACGTTCCCTTTATACATTGTCACGTGAAATCACTTATCATGCAGTCTTGTCCTTCACTGGCACGGAGTTGAACATTCACCCTCCTAGAAGTCCTTCGGAAGTCCTGCAGAAGTCCCACACTAATTCTAGAGTTATACTCAAGTCCTCGTGTAGGACTACAGAAGTCCCACACGAGTCGTGAAGTTTAACACTCAACTTCCCTTAGAGAGATCCTACATCAGTTCTATTAACGCACAGGAGTCCTACAGGAGTCTTACAGGAGTCCTGAAGCTTATCACTCACCTTCATACATACGGAAGGTTCAATCCTCTCTGTCTTTCTCTCTCTTTCTTTGCCACCTCTCCATTATCATAATTATTATCTCTTTCTGCGAGTCCTCACATATTTCTCCATTAGACTATTGTGTTCCCCTCTCTTCTCCTTTACCCTTTTCACACTATTTTTTCCCCTCCCACTTCTTAGCTTCGTCTCACCCTTCCGACTCTTTCTCTCGTTTCTCTTGAAGAGCAGAGTGACCTGAAGCCAGGGGAAGGCTCGTTCATCTACTGCTCCTTGAATTAAAACTGATTTCCTCTTGTTCCCCAGGAGATGTGTGAACCCTGTTGGTTTAGCGCTTCCCAATTAACGAAATAATAATAATAATAATAATAATAATAATAATAATAATAATAATAATAATAATAATAATAATAATAATAATATAGCAATAATAATAATAATAATAATAATAATAATAATAATAATAATAATATAAAATTATTATTATAATTTCTAACATGCAGTCAACTAATCTAGTCTGGCTCTCTCTCTCTCTCTCTCTCTGTCTCTCTCTCTCTCTCTCTCTCTCTCTCTCTCTCTCTCTCTCTCTCTCTCTCTCTCTCTCTCTCTCTCTCTCTCTCTCTCTCTCTCTCTCTCTCTCTCTCTCTCTCTCTCTCTCTCTCTCTCTCTCTCTCTCTCTCTCTCTCTCTCTCTCTCTCTTTCTCTCTTTCTCTCAAGCCAGGCACCAATAAAGTTGCAAAACGTGGTCTGGTGCAGCCTCATCCAATCACAATACCTGCACCAACAGCCAGGTAATCCCGACAAGATTGCTCCTTCTAACGATCGATTTCCTTCCCTGTCTCGGTGTTTAGGTGTCTCAGGTGGGCATAAGTGGGTCCTCAGGCGCCTAGGCAGGGCACTGACGGGGAGGGCACTGACGGGGAGGGCACTGCCGGTAAAGGTAGGCACTGGCAGGGAGGACACTGACGGGTACGGCACTGTCGAGGAGGGCATTGACGGGTACTGCTCTGCCGCAGAGGGCACTGACGGGTACGGCACTGCCTGTAAAGGTGGGCAGGGATGGAGGGTGACAGGCATGGACAAGGAGGTGACGGGCATGGGGTACGAAGGGAGGGGGTGACCTGGAGGGCAGGAAGGGAGGGGTGACCTGGAGGGCAGGAATGGAGGGGTGACGTGGAGGGCAGGAAGGTAGGGGTGACCTGGAGGACAGGAAGGGAGGGGTGACCTGGAGGACTGGAAGGGAGGGGTGACCTGAAGGGCAGGAGGGGAGGGGTGACCTGGAGGGCAGGAAGGGAGGGGTGACCTGGAGGGCAGGAAGGGAGGGGTGACCTGGAGGGCAGGAAGGAAGGGGTGACCTGGAGGACAGGAAGGGAGGGGTGACCTGGAGGACTGGAAGGGAGGGGTGACCTGGAGGGCAGGAGGGGAGGGGTGACCTGGAGGGCAGGAAGGGAGGGGTGACCTGGAGAACAGGAAGGGAGGGGTGACCTGGAGGACTGGAAGGGAGGGGTGACCTGGAGGGCAGGAAGGAAGGGGTGACCTGGAGGACAGGAAGGGAGGGGTGACCTGGAGGACTGGGAGGGAGGGGTGACCTGAAGGGCAGGAGGGGATGGGTGACCTGGAGGGCAGGAAGGGAGGGGTGACCTGGAGGGCAGGAAGGGAGGGGTGACCTGGAGGGCAGGAAGGAAGGGGTGACCTGGAGGACAGGAAGGGAGGGGTGACCTGGAGGGCAGGAAGGGAGGGGTGACCTGGAGAACAGGAAGGGAGGGGTGACCTGGAGGACTGGAAGGGAGGGGTGACCTTCAGGGCAGGAGGGGAGGGGTGACCTTGAGGGCAGGAAGGGAGGGGTGACGTGGAGGGCTGGAGGGGAGGGGTGACCTGGAGGGCAGGAAGGGAGGGGTGACCTGGAGGGCAGGAATGGAGGGGTGACGTGGAGGGCAGGAAGGTAGGGGTGACCTGGAGGACAGGAAGGGAGGGGTGACCTGGAGGACTGGAAGGGAGGGGGTGACCTGAAGGGCAGGAGGGGAGGGGTGACCTGGAGGGCAGGAAGGGAGGGGTGACCTGGAGGGCAGGAAGGGAGGGGTGACCTGGAGGGCAGGAATGGAGGGGTGACGTGGAGGGCAGGAAGGTAGGGGTGACCTGGAGGACAGGAAGGGAGGGGTGACCTGGAGGACTGGAAGGGAGGGGTGACCTGAAGGGCAGGAGGGGAGGGGTGACCTGGAGGTCAGGAAGGGAGGGGTGACCTGGAGGGCAGGAAGGAAGGGGTGACCTGGAGGACAGGAAGGGAGGGGTGACCTGGAGGACTGGAAGGGAGTGACCTGGAGGGCAGGAGGGGAGGGGTGACCTGGAGGGCAGGAAGGGAGGGGTGACCTGGAGGGCAGGAAGGGAGGGGTGACCTGGAGAACAGGAAGGGAGGGGTGACCTGGAGGGCTGGAGGGGAGGGGTGACCTGGAGGGCAGGAAGGAAGGGGTGACCTGGAGGACAGGAAGGGAGGGGTGACCTGGAGGGCAGGAGGGGAAGGGTGACCTGGAGGGCAGGAAGGGAGGGGTGACCTGGAGGGCAGGAAGGGAGGGGTGACCTGGAGAACAGGAAGGGAGGGGTGACCTGGAGGACTGGAAGGGAGGGGTGACCTGGAGGGCAGGAGGGGAGGGGTGACCTGGAGGGCAGGAAGGGAGGGGTGACCTGGAGGGCAGGAAGGGAGGGGTGACCTGGAGAACAGGAAGGGAGGGGTGACCTGGAGGGCTGGACGGGAGGGGTGACCTGGAGGGCAGGAGGGGAGGGGTGACCTGGAGGGCAGGAAGGGAGGGGTGACCTGGAGAACAGGAAGGGAGGGGTGACCTGGATGTCAGGAAGGGAGGGGTGACCTGGAGGGCAGGAAGGGAGTGGTGACCTGGAGGACAGGAAGGGAGGGGTGACCTGGAGGGCAGGAAGGGAGGGGTGACCTGAAGGGCAGGAAGGGAGGGGTGACCTGGAGGGCAGGAAGGTAGGGGTGACCTGGAGGACAGGAAGGGAGGGGTGACCTGGAGGGCAGGAAGGGAGGGGTGACCTGGAGGACTGGAAGGGAGGGGTGACCTGAAGGGCAGGAGGGGAGGGGTGACCTGGAGGGCAGGAAGGGAGGGGTGACCTGGAGGGCAGGAAGGGAGGGGTGACCTGGAGGGCAGGAAGGGAGGGGTGACCTGGAGAACAGGAAGGGAGGGGTGACCTGGAGGACTGGAAGGGAGGAGTGACCTGGAGGGCAGGAGGGGAGGGGTGACCTGGAGGGCAGGAAGGGAGGGGTGACCTGGAGAACAGGAAGGGAGGGGTGACCTGGAGGGCAGGAAGGGAGGGGTGACCTGGAGGGCAGGAAGGGAGGGGTGACCTGGAGGACAGGAAGGGAGGGGTGACCTGGAGGGCAGGAAGGGAGGAGTGACCTGAAGGGCAGGAAGGGAGGGGTGACCTGGAGGGCAGGAAGGTAGGGGTGACCTGGAGGACAGGAAGGGACGGGTGACCTGGAGGGCAGGAAGGGAGGGGTGACCTGGAGGGCAGGAAGGGAGGGGGTGACCTGGAGGGCAGGAAGGGAGGGGTGACCTGGAGGGCAGGAAGGGAGGAGAAAACAAGGAAGGGCAGTGGTAGGGGAGATTAAGAACAAGGGAAGGGGGCAATGAGATGTAAAGAAAAGAAGGCAAGGGGACGGGAATGAGGTAGGAGGTGAAAGGAAAAGGGAAAAAAGTGTAAGATATAAGAAAAGACGGAAGGACGGGGGTGTGTAAAGAGGGCAGATGAGGAAACGAATAGGAGGCGAAGGGGACAGGAAGGAAAGGGAAAAATAGGAGGGAAGATAAATAAAAGAAATGTAAGGGGATAAGGTTGAAAGAAGAGAAAGGGAGGCAGAGTAGGAAGGAAAAGAATGTTAACAAAAGAAGGAGGAAAAGGAATAGGAGGAGGAGGAGGAATAAAGAAAAGGGTGACTTAGATCGCGTGAACTACATTATTAAAAATCATCAAAATCCTATTTAAGGCCCAGCAATATTTTTAGTATTGTTATTATTATTAATATCATTATTTATGTCAGACTGAAAGCCCCAAGTAGGTGGTTCAAGGGAAGACGTGAAGGAGGTTCAATATTCCACAGTATCAGTTATGTTTGCTCTCACTGCTCTTGAACACGTTTGGACTCTTTACGTTGTCTACAAAAAGGAACTCAAGATACCTGGTTGTCTAGAAACCGGTTGAGGCTTACTCCAGTCGGCCAAAATCTGGCTGGTTCGATTCTAACTTGCTCATTGACTGGCTACAGTCGGCCAAAACCTGTCTGGTTGGATTTTTGTTTGTTCATAGACTGGCTCAAATCGGCCAAAATCTGGCTGGGTTGATTCTACTTTGTTCATTGTCTGGTTCCAGAAGATTTCTGATAAAGTTCTATAATCACACGTTATCATGACAATAACACAACCTGTTGACTGGTGACAGCATGTCCTTCTATGTCTCTTTCCGAGTGGTAAAACCAGCGGAGGAAAATATTATTCGAATGGAGTTTCTGCCTCCTAGTTCCACTGGCATGCTGCATCTCCTAGTTGTCGCTGCTTGCGGCGCTCTGAGGTGAGGGCGGACTTTTCTAACAGACTGCAGAATGGACGATAGGAGCAATATGACTACACTTCCAAAAATGGATGATCCTTGACGTGTAGGAAGTGGAATGTAAGTGGGATCCTCATACCCTTGCGGGAGTCAAAACTTACAGCATACATCCCTGGGACATTGAACGTGTGCTTAAAAGCATTCGGCGTGATGATTCTAGCCAATATATGGCAGAGAAGTGAGAGTCTAGTGTCTTACTGCACAAGGCGTTGATTTAGAATTCCATCTCATATATAACTGTACACGTAAAACAACTCTAATGCCTAAATTATAATAAGTAATCACTTGGCCTGTATTTAGAACATGCCCGTAACTTGTCAGAAGATAACAGCAGCAGAAAGCCTGGTACAATTGCTCTTAGTACATAGCAGTGACAAGCCTTGTATCATCGTTGTCAGCAGTGACAAGCCTTGTACTGTCGTTGTCAGCAGTGACAAGCCACGTACCATCGTCGTCAGCAGTGACAAGCCAGGTACGGCCACTGCTTCTAGCTCATTGTCAATAATGTTTTCTGACTTTCGTGGAAGCAGGCAGCCTCGCGTGACCCTTCCCTCTCACCATCCCGGCGGTAATCAATGACCTTCTCATCCGTGGCCTCCTGAAGTGATTTCTCCAATCTGGAGTCAGCAACTTTCAACATTAAACCGACAGAATATAAATATATTCATACATAAATACGAAACCGCGTACATGTACACAAACCTCCATGAACTGATCCAGTAACTCAGGCATTCAACTGTCTTGTCGTCTTGCTGAGGTACAGAGACTTAAATTACTTACATGTATACTAACAAACTATAGACTCCTGTAGATTCTCTCCGGGACTGCTGCTGTTACGAGGCTGCCGTAACAACACCTAGGTAGCTGACCATTCAGATTATTCCAACTCATTTTCCAGTGTCAGTATATTGCAAGCTCCTGACGAAGCACTTGAGACAGCGCGAAAGGCCTAGAGCTGATATATAGCCTCCCAATGTGAATTTATTGTACCGTGTGTGTGTGTGTGTAACAACACTGAAGGACATTACCAACACTTCCATTGAACATCATACGATTATTTTTTCTACCTTTGCTAACACCAGTTATTGGTGATCTTTAATACTGAAACAACATATAAATAATACCAGCTGGCTGATGAAGCGTCTGGCAGTGGACAAAACTCCGCATTAGTTTTTAATGAAAAACCTCAAAGTTGTGCTCGGGACAATAAGGTTTGTCGACAAATATCACGAAGACAACAGCTGGTGCAGGTGGTTGGTGGGCAGGCTGTTCTATATCCAATACAGTACCATCTGGATCTATTTAAACCTTCATCTCTATATTATAAGCCTACTCCAACACCATCTGGATCTTTTAAACCCACTCCAACACCATTTAGTCCAGTATAAACCACTCCAACACCATCTGGATCTTTTAAACCCTCTCCAACACTGTTTAAATCAGTGTGAACCACTCCAACACCATTTAGATCTAATTAACCCACTCCAACACCATCTGGGTTTTCTAAAACCACTCCACACTATCAAGATCTTCTAAATCTAAATTCATAAAGACAGAATTGGGCAGTGCCAGCCATCCTGTGAGTGAACTTACTGTCATTAAGAGAGTACTGGGCAGTGCCAGTCATCCTGTGAGTGAACATACTGCCATTAAGAGAGTACTGGGCAGTGCCAGTCATCCTGTGAGTGAACTTTCTGCCATTAAGAGAGAAATAGGCTGTGCCAGTCATCCTGTGAGTGAACTTACTGCCATTAAGAGAGTACTGGGCAGTGCCAGTCATCCTGTGAGTGAACTTACTGCCATTAAGAGAGTACTGGGCAGTGCCAGTCATCCTGTGAGTGAACTTTCTGCCATTAAGAGAGTACTAGGCAGTGCCAGTCATCCTGTGAGTGAACTTACTGCCATTAAGAGAGTACTGGGCAGTGCCAGTCATCCTGTGTGTGAACCTACTGTCATTAAGAGAGTACTGGGCAGTGCCACTCATCCTGTGTGTGAACGTACTGCCATTAAGAGAGTACTGGGCAGTGCCACTCATCCTGTGAGTCAACTTACTGCCATTAAGAGAGTACTGGGCGGTGCTACTCATCCTGTGTGTGAACGTACTGCCATTAAGAGAGTACTGGGCAGTGCCAGTCATCCTGTGAGTGAACTTACTGCCTTTAAGAGAGTACTGGGCAGTGCCAGTCATCCTGTGAGTGAACTTACTGCCTTTAAGAGAGTACTGGGCAGTGCCAGTCATCCTGTGAGTGAACTTACTGCCATTAAGAGAGTACTGGGTAGTGCCAGTCATCCTGTGAGTGAACTTACTGCCATTAAGAGAGTACTGGGCAGTGCCAGTCATCCTGTGAGTGAACTTTCTGCCATTAAGAGAGTACTGGGCAGTGCCAGTCATCCTGTGAGTGAACTTTCTGCCATTAAGAGAGAACTAGGCTGTGCCAGTCATCCTGTGAGTGAACTTACTGCCATTAAGAGAGTACTGGGCAGTGCCAGTCATCCTGTGTGTGAACCTACTGTCATTAAGAGAGTACTGGGCAGTGCCACTCATCCTGTGTGTGAACGTACTGCCATTAAGAGAGTACTGGGCAGTGCCAGTCATCCTGTGAGTGAACTTACTGCCATTAAGAGAGTACTGGGCAGTGCCAGTCATCCTGTGAGTGAACTTTCTGCCATTAAGAGAGTACTAGGCAGTGCCAGTCATCCTGTGAGTGAACTTACTGCCATTAAGAGAGTACTGGGCAGTGCCAGTCATCCTGTGTGTGAACCTACTGTCATTAAGAGAGTACTGGGCAGTGCCAGTCATCCTGTGTGTGAACGTACTGCCATTAAGAGAGTACTGGGCAGTGCCAGTCATCCTGTGAGTGAACTTACTGTCATTAAGAGAGTACTGGGCAGTGCCAGTCATCCTGTGAGTGAACTTACTGCCATTAAGAGAGTACTGGGTAGTGCCAGTCATCCTGTGAGTGAACTTACTGCCATTAAGAGAGTACTGGGCAGTGCCAGTCATCCTGTGAGTGAACTTTCTGCCATTAAGAGAGTACTGGGCAGTGCCAGTCATCCTGTGAGTGAACTTTCTACCATTAAGAGAGTACTAGGCAGTGCCAGTCATCCTGTGAGTGAACTTACTGCCATTAAGAGAGTATTGGGCAGTGCCAGTCATCCTGTGTGTGAACCTACTGTCATTAAGAGAGTACTGGGCAGTGCCAGTCATCCTGTGTGTGAACGTACTGCCATTAAGAGAGTACTGGGCAGTGCCAGTCATTCTGTGAGTGAACTTACTGCCATTAAGAGAGTACTGGGCAGTGCCAGTCATCCTGTGAGTGAACTTTCTGCCATTAAGAGAGTACTAGGCAGTGCCAGTCATCCTGTGAGTGAACTTACTGCCATTAAGAGAGTACTGGGCAGTGCCAATCATCCTGTGTGAGAACCTACTGTCATTAAGAGAGTACTGGGCAGTGCAACTCATCCTGTGTGTGAACGTACTGCCATTAAGAGAGTACTGGGCAGTGCCAGTCATCCTGTGAGTGAACTTACTGCCATTAAGAGAGTACTGGGCAGTGTCAGTCATCCTGTGAGTGAACTTACTGCCATTAAGAGAGTACTGGGCAGTGCCAGTCATCCTGTGTGTGAACTTACTGTCATTAAGAGAGTACTGGGCAGTGCCACTCATCCTGTGTGTGAACGTACTGCCATTAAGAGAGTACTGGGCAGTGCCAGTCATCCTGTGAGTGAACTTACTGCCATTAAGAGAGTACTGGGCAGTGCCAGTCATCCTGTGAGTGAACTTTCTGCCATTAAGAGAGTACTAGGCAGTGCCAGTCATCCTGTGAGTGAACTTACTGCCATTAAGAGAGTATTGGGCAGTGCCAGTCATCCTGTGTGTGAACCTACTGTCATTAAGAGAGTACTGGGCAGTGCCAGTCATCCTGTGTGTGAACGTACTGCCATTAAGAGAGTACTGGGCAGTGCCAGTCATTCTGTGAGTGAACTTACTGCCATTAAGAGAGTACTGGGCAGTGCCAGTCATCCTGTGAGTGAACTTTCTGCCATTAAGAGAGTACTAGGCAGTGCCAGTCATCCTGTGAGTGAACTTACTGCCATTAAGAGAGTACTGGGCAGTGCCAATCATCCTGTGTGAGAACCTACTGTCATTAAGAGAGTACTGGGCAGTGCCACTCATTGTGTGTGTGAACTTACTGCCATTAAGAGAGTACTGGGCAGTGCCAGTCATCCTGTGAGTGAACTTTCTGCCATTAAGAGAGTACTAGGCAGTGCCAGTCATCCTGTGAGTGAACTTACTGCCATTAAGAGAGTACTGGGCAGTGCCAGTCATCCTGTGTGTGAACCTACTGTCATTAAGAGAGTACTGGGCAGTGCCACTCATCCTGTGTGTGAACGTACTGCCATTAAGAGAGTACTGGGCAGTGCCACTCATCCTGTGAGTCAACTTACTGCCATTAAGAGAGTACTGGGCGGTGCTACTCATCCTGTGTGTGAACGTACTGCCATTAAGAGAGTACTGGGCAGTGCCAGTCATCCTGTGAGTGAACTTACTGCCTTTAAGAGAGTACTGGGCAGTGCCAGTCATCCTGTGAGTGAACTTACTGCCTTTAAGAGAGTACTGGGCAGTGCCAGTCATCCTGTGAGTGAACTTACTGCCATTAAGAGAGTACTGGGTAGTGCCAGTCATCCTGTGAGTGAACTTACTGCCATTAAGAGAGTACTGGGCAGTGCCAGTCATCCTGTGAGTGAACTTACTGCCATTAAGAGAGTACTGGGCAGTGCCAGTCATCCTGTGTGTGAACCTACTGTCATTAAGAGAGTACTGGGCAGTGCCACTCATCCTGTGTGTGAACGTACTGCCATTAAGAGAGTACTGGGCAGTGCCAGTCATCCTGTGAGTGAACTTACTGTCATTAAGAGAGTACTGGGCAGTGCCAGTCATCCTGTGAGTGAACTTTCTGCCATTAAGAGAGTACTAGGCAGTGCCAGTCATCCTGTGAGTGAACTTACTGCCATTAAGAGAGTACTGGGCAGTGCCAGTCATCCTGTGTGTGAACCTACTGTCATTAAGAGAGTACTGGGCAGTGCCAGTCATCCTGTGTGTGAACGTACTGCCATTAAGAGAGTACTGGGCAGTGCCAGTCATCCTGTGAGTGAACTTACTGCCATTAAGAGAGTACTGGGCAGTGCCAGTCATCCTGTGAGTGAACTTACTGCCATTAAGAGAGTACTGGGCAGTGCCAGTCATCCTGTGTGTGAACTTACTGTCATTAAGAGAGTACTGGGCAGTGCCACTCATCCTGTGTGTGAACGTACTGCCATTAAGAGAGTACTGGGCAGTGCCAGTCATCCTGTGAGTGAACTTACTGAGATTAAGAGAGTACTGGGCAGTGCCAGTCATCCTGTGAGTGAACTTTCTACCATTAAGAGAGTACTAGGCAGTGCCAGTCATCCTGTGAGTGAACTTACTGCCATTAAGAGAGTATTGGGCAGTGCCAGTCATCCTGTGTGTGAACCTACTGTCATTAAGAGAGTACTGGGCAGTGCCAGTCATCCTGTGTGTGAACGTACTGCCATTAAGAGAGTACTGGGCAGTGCCAGTCATTCTGTGAGTGAACTTACTGCCATTAAGAGAGTACTGGGCAGTGCCAGTCATCCTGTGAGTGAACTTTCTGCCATTAAGAGAGTACTAGGCAGTGCCAGTCATCCTGTGAGTGAACTTACTGCCATTAAGAGAGTACTGGGCAGTGCCAATCATCCTGTGTGAGAACCTACTGTCATTAAGAGAGTACTGGGCAGTGCAACTCATCCTGTGTGTGAACGTACTGCCATTAAGAGAGTACTGGGCAGTGCCACTCATCCTGTGAGTGAACTTACTGCCATTAAGAGAGTACTGGGCAGTGTCAGTCATCCTGTGAGTGAACTTACTGCCATTAAGAGAGTACTGGGCAGTGCCAGTCATCCTGTGTGTGAACTTACTGTCATTAAGAGAGTACTGGGCAGTGCCACTCATCCTGTGTGTGAACGTACTGCCATTAAGAGAGTACTGGGCAGTGCCAGTCATCCTGTGTGTGAACTTACTGCCATTAAGAGAGTACTGGGCAGTGCCAGTCATCCTGTGAGTGAACTTTCTGCCATTAAGAGAGTACTAGGCAGTGCCAGTCATCCTGTGAGTGAACTTACTGCCATTAAGAGAGTATTGGGCAGTGCCAGTCATCCTGTGTGTGAACTTACTGTCATTAAGAGAGTACTGGGCAGTGCCAGTCATCCTGTGTGTGAACGTACTGCCATTAAGAGAGTACTGGGCAGTGCCAGTCATTCTGTGAGTGAACTTACTGCCATTAAGAGAGTACTGGGCAGTGCCAGTCATCCTGTGAGTGAACTTTCTGCCATTAAGAGAGTACTAGGCAGTGCCAGTCATCCTGTGAGTGAACTTACTGCCATTAAGAGAGTACTGGGCAGTGCCAATCATCCTGTGTGAGAACCTACTGTCATTAAGAGAGTACTGGGCAGTGCCACTCATCCTGTGTGTGAACGTACTGCCATTAAGAGAGTACTGGGCAGTGCCAGTCATCCTGTGAGTGAACTTACTGCCATTAAGAGAGTACTGGGCAGTGCCAGTCATCCTGTGAGTGAACTTACTGCCATTAAGAGAGTACTGGGCAGTGCCAGTCATCCTGTGAGTGAACTTACTGCCATTAAGAGAGTACTGGGCAGTGCCAGTCATCCTGTGAGTGAACTTACTGCCATTAAGAGAGTACTGGGCAGTGCCAGTCATCCTGTGAGTTAACTTACTGCCATTAAGAGAGTACTGGGCAGTGCCAATCATCCTGTGTGAGAACCTACTGTCATTAAGAGAGTACTGGGCAGTGCCACTCATCCTGTGTGTGAACGTACTGCCATTAAGAGAGTACTGGGCAGTGCCAGTCATCCTGTGAGTGAACTTACTGCCATTAAGAGAGTACTGGGCAGTGCCAGTCATCCTGTGAGTGAACTTACTGCCATTAAGAGAGTACTGGGCAGTGCCAGTCATCCTGTGAGTGAACTTACTGCCATTAAGAGAGTACTGAGCAGTGCCAGTCATCCTGTGAGTGAACTTACTGCCATTAAGAGAGTACTGGGCAGTGCCAGTCATCCTGTGAGTTAACTTACCATCGTTAATATTGCAATACATTGCAGGTTAAGCAGTTTAACCACCATTAGCGCCATCAACGTTATCCTCTGCTTTATTATTCAGATTATTTTTTTTTCCATTTACAAATTATCATCATATAATCTCAGCAGCTGCTGAATGTTTCTGTGAAGTGTTTTCAAATTTAGTGGCTGAATGTGGACGTTGTTTATACATGTTAGTGGCATTAAGTCTATGATCCCGTAATCCGTTGTATCCTGAAATGTATAATGCTTTAGTGTTTGTTTATCATTCTTTACATTAACACACACACACACACACACACACACACACACAGAGACACACACACACGCACACACACACACACACATCCATACATAGCTTTAAGCAGAGGTATGATAAAGCTCATGGTTCAGGGAGAGTGACCTAGTAGCGACCAGTGAAGAGGCGGGGCCAGGAGCTTGGACTCGACCCCTGCAACCTCAACTAGGTGAGTACAACTAGGTGAGTACACACACACACACACACGTATAAACACACACATATACGTATACACACACACATACACACTCTTCCGTCATGACGCTGATGGATCATGGAGTAACATAAAAAACAGAGAAGTAAGAAATATGCTACACTACACTAACCCGGTTGTCTTGGCTGTCTTAAGCATAGTAAGGTTCTCTGTAATCCCAGTTCGATCTCCCGAGACCCACGAAAGAGCCAAACCTGTTTATCATGACTCTTTCCTTTATATACAAAGATAAAAAAAACTCTTGGTTTTCCCATCATCTACGTTCTACGCTCGTCTGTTCGTATCCTTCTTGCATTACGTGTCCTTCACACAGCACTGAGCACTCACACTCTTTCTTAAGAAATCTCTTTAAGAAATTCATCTTTTAAACAACGCTGTACCTCCCTTGTAATCCCTTGTCGTGTCTCCCAACGTATACTGTGTGTTTTTCTGTCGTTCTGTTCCAGTCAGTTTCCCAACTCTCTCATTCCCTGCAGTGTCGACATATTATATGAATATCATCCGTGATAGCTTCTTATAACGTCGAATAGACGGAGAAAATATAGGAGATACTTTCTCCTCATATATATATATATATATATATATATATATATATATATATATATATATATATATATATATATATATATATATATATATATATATATATATATATATATATATATATATATATATATATATATATATATATATATATATATATATATATATATATATATATATATATATATATATATATATATATATATATATATATATATATATATATATATATATATATATATATAAGAATAGTAAACAGGTGATTTCAGAATATGCAAAACAACCACTCTGAAAGAATAGAGAAATTCCAAGCGCTTTCGTGACTACTCACATTATCAAGGAACTATGAAAGTAAAGCATCCAAGGAAGCTATATAAGGGGTCTGGCCAACACCTCACTATCAGATCCCACAACGGTTAAACACCTGACGCGCGCCGGCCCAACTGGACAGGTCCTTTGCACAACTCACCAACAAACTATTCTACCCAAGAAAATTTAAAAATTATTATTTGTCCAATGTATTATTAAATTCTTCCCAAATTATATTAATTATAAATGGATCTAATTTATATAAACCAAAGGAAATATTCATATTATTGTCAAAATTGCTTTTTATGAAACAAGATTCAATTATATTCCTGTCGACCATGGACTTGCTTGATACTACTTTCTCAACTTTTTGAAAATCAATTGGATGGTTAAAATCTCTTACATGAATAAATAGAGCATTGGAATCTTGTCCAGTTCCAATGCTATATTTATGTTGTTTTAATCTTAGTTCGAGATTTTTTACCAGTTTGACCGTAATAAACTTTATCGCAAATTTTACAAGGAATCTTATAGACACATCCATCAGCATTTTGGGGGGAATTCTTTATCAAAAGTTTTTTTACTATATCAAGATTTTTTAATACAACTTTAATATTAAAAGTCTTAAGAAGAGAAGGCAAATCAACCAAGTTTTCATGGTAAGGGAGAACCAACATATTTTTAGTTGAATAAGGCTGGTTGTCCCTTTTTGGATTGTAAAAAGTATTTCTAGCAACTTTAAAAGATTTATCAATTACATTTCTTGAGTATTTTAAATCATTACCTATTTCATAAATTTTGGATATTTCCTCATCTATGAACTCAGGACTACAAATTCGTAAAGCTCTCAAAAACATTGATGAGAAAACAGACAGTTTGACTCTATCTTGATGCGAGGAATAATAGTGGACATAGGAACAGTTATTTGTAGGTTTTCTGTAAATTTTAAATTTGAATTCATTATTACCCTTAGTAATTAAAACATCTAGAAAAGGCAATGAGTTATTTTCTTCAAACTCAACAGTAAAGTTTATAGAATGGGCTAAGCTATTTAATTTTCCAAGGAAATGGTGTATATCTACATTTTTGGGCATAAGACACAAAATATCATCAACATATCTGAACCATGAAAACTTGGTTGATTTGCCTTCTCTTCTTAAGACTTTTAATATTAAAGTTGTATTCAAAAATCTTGATACAGTAAAAAAACTTTTGATAAAGAATTCCCCCCAAAATGCTGATGGATGTGTCTATAAGATTCCTTGTAAAATTTGCGATAAAGTTTATTACGGTCAAACTGGTAAAAATCTCGAACTAAGATTAAAACAACATAAATATAGCATTAGAACTGGACAAGATTCCAATGCTCTATTTATTCATGTAAGAGATTTTAACCATCCAATTGATTTTCAAAAAGTTGAGAAAGTAGTATCAAGCAAGTCCATGGTCGACAGGAATATAACTGAATCTTGTTTCATAAAAAGCAGTTTTGACAATAATATGAATATTTCCTTTGGTTTATATAAATTAGATCCCTTTATAATTAATAGAATTTGGGAAGAATTTAATAATACACTGGACAAATAATAATTTTTAAATTTTCTTGGGTAGAATAGTTTGTTGGTGAGTTGTGCAAAGGACCTGTCCAGTTGGGCCGGCGCGTGTCAGGTGTTTAACCGTTGTGGGATCTGATAGTGAGGTGTTGGCCAGACCCCTTATATAGCTTCCTTGGATGCTTTACTTTCATAGTTCCTTGATAATGTGAGTAGTCACGAAAGCGCTTGGAATTTCTCTATTCTTTCAGAGTGGTTGTTTTGCATATATATATATATATATATATATATATATATATATATATATATATATATATATATATATATATATATATATATATATATATATATATATATATATATATATATATATATATATATATATATATATATATATATATATATATATATATATATATATATATATATATATATATATATATATATATATATATATATATTCAAGGTCTAAACTTTTCCTCCTTCAGCACTAACCTCTTCAAAAGCAACCCAAACGAAATACTTGAAATATATCTTGATACAATAAAATGTCAAACATTAGTCAATAACAAAGAGAATGTTTTTTTATTTCGACTGGATTAATGTTTCGGAGAAATGTTTGTACCTTTACGTTCCCTCATTATCAATTCTGTGGGTAATCACGTTAATTATTTGTTTAATCAGTAAGAAAAATCGAGGGCGAATTGGTGCAACACTGGATCTTGAATCCCCGCATGAATACAGAATTTGGCAATACTGTAATTACTGAAGCTGGCTGTAATTTTAAATTCAGAGGGAAAAGTGAGAATCCTTTTGACGTGGAATTCAAAACTGATCATTAGTGAAAAAAAGGTATAATGAAGTTAAATGAGTCGTGTGAGCTTCAACTGCTGTGTCCCGTCTCCTACGTGGCTATGGAATCTCCAAACCGTTAAGAATGCTTATAACTGTGACGCTAATTTTTTAAAGGGGTGGACCGGTATGCCAGCGGAAGGCCACCAGGGCGGGTCATCATATGACTAAGACCCGTGTCCTGAGACACTTGTCCTGTTTCCTAACTTTACCTAACCTAACCTAACCTAACCTAACCTAACCTAACCTCTAAACCGTTCTAGAAAAATAAGTCAATATTGCCGATCGCTGTTAGTGAAAAAATTGAGTACAAATCCCTGGCTACCGTTCGTGAATAAAGTCTACAAATCCCTGGCTACCGTTCGTGAATAATGTCTATAAATCCCTGCCTACCGTTCGTGAATGTCAATAAATCCCTGGCTACCGTTCGTAAATGTCTACAAATCCCTGGCTACCGTTCGTGAATAATGACTTCAAATTCCTGGCCACCGTTCGTTCATGTCTACAAATCCTCTATCCAAGACCTCGTCTCTATAGCCTTGCAGTGTTGGTTAATCAATACAGCCCCTCTCGTGATGCTGGCTTAACCTAACATTCCGCGAGACCGTCCACCAAAGTTCCTTCCTTTGAAGCACATTACAAGAGATCTCCTTCTTGTGAGGTTGTCTACAAAAGTTCCCTTACCTGGGATGACTTATAAAGTCTCTCTTCCTGCCACCACTCCAGCCAGCAACCTGAATTCTGATAGCACCGCCCTAGCAACCTGAATTCTGATAGTACCGCCCTAGCAGCCTGAATTCTGATAGCACCGCCCTAGCAACCTGAATTCTGATAACACCGCCCTAGCAACCTGAATTTGGCCACCTCATGCCCAGCAGGTTGAAGGCTCCCACCTCATGCCCAGCAGGTTGAAGGCTCCCACCTCATGCCCAGCAGGTTGAAGGCTCCCACCTCATGCCCAGCGTGGTGAAGGCTCCCACCTCATGCCCAGCAGGTTGAAGGCTCCCACCTCATGCCCAGCAGGTTGAAGGCTCCCACCTCATGCCCAGCGTGGTGAAGGCTCCCACCTCATGCCCAGCGTGGTGAAAATTGCAGTGGGCGTCCCTACACACGTCTCGGGACGGCAAGGTTAATCGTCTAATTGCCTTGTCACTTGACCTTATTACACCAGTCAGTCATGGCCATCTGCTTTGCATAACCGGTAATTTAGATGGACTTCCAGTGTTTGTGAACTGGACGTGCAACGTTTGCGAGCTGTACTTGTGGTGTTTGCGAGCTGTACTTGTGGTGTTTGCGAGCTGTACTTGTGGTGTTTGTGAGCTGTACTTGTGGTGTTTGTGAGCTGGACTTGTGTTTGCGAGCTGAACTGTACTTGTGGTGTTTGTGAGCTGGACTTGTGTTTGCGAGCTGAACTGTAGTGTTTGTGAGCTGTACTTGTGGTGTTTATGAGCTGGACTTGTGTTTGTGAGCTAAACTTGTGGTGTTTGTGAGCTGGACTTGCGGTGTTTGTGAGCTGGATTTGTGGTGTTTGTGAGCTGAACTTGTGGTGTTTGTGAGCTGGACTTGTGGTGTTTGTGATCTGGACTTGTGTTTGTGAGCTGAACTTGTGGTGTTTGTGAGCTGGACTTGCGGTGTTTGTGAGCTGGACTTGTGATGTTTGTGAGCTAGACTTGTGGTGTTTGTGAGCTGGACTTGTGGTTTTTGTGAGCTGGACTTGTGGTGTTTGTGAGCTAGACTTGCGGTGTTTGTGAGCTAGACTTTTGGTGTTTGTGAGTTAGACTTGTGGTGTTTGTGAGCTGGACTTGTGGTGTGTTTGAGCTGAACTTGTGGTGTTGTGACATGTACTTGTGGTGTTTGTGAGCTGTACTTGTGGTGTTTGTGAGCAGTACATGTGGTGCTTGTGAGCTGGACTTGTGGTGTTGTGACCCGTACTTGTGGTGTTTGTGAGCTAGACTTGTGGTGTTTGTGAGCAGTACTTGTGGTGTTGTGACCTGTACTTGTGGTGTTTGTGAGCAGTACTTGTGGTGTTTGTGAGCAGTACTTGTGGTGTTTGTGAGCAGTACTTGTGGTGTTTGTGAGCAGTACTTGTGGTGCTTGTGAGCAGTACTTGTGGTGTTTGTGAGCAGTACTTGTGGTGCTTGTGAGCAGTACTTGTGGTGCTTGTGAGCAGTACTTGTGGTGCTTGTGAGCAGTACTTGTGGTGCTTGTGAGCAGTACTTGTGGTGCTTGTGAGCAGTACTTGTGGTGCTTGTGAGCAGTACTTGTGGTGCTTGTGAGCAGTACTTGTGGTGTTTGTGAGCAGTACTTGTGGTGCTTGTGAGCAGTACTTGTGGTGCTTGTGAGCAGTACTTGTGGTGCTTGTGAGCAGTACTTGTGGTGCTTGTGAGCAGTACTTGTGGTGCTTGTGAGCAGTACTTGTGGTGTTTGTGAGCAGTACTTGTGGTGCTTGTGAGCAGTACTTGTGGTGCTTGTGAGCAGTACTTGTGGTGCTTGTGAGCAGTACTTGTGGTGTTTGTGAGCAGTACTTGTGGTGCTTGTGAGCAGTACTTGTGGTGCTTGTGAGCAGTACTTGTGGTGTTTGTGAGCAGTACTTGTGGTGCTTGTGAGCAGTACTTGTGGTGCTTGTGAGCAGTACTTGTGGTGCTTGTGAGCAGTACTTGTGGTGCTTGTGAGCAGTACTTGTGGTGCTTGTGAGCAGTACTTGTGGTGCTTGTGAGCAGTACTTGTGGTGCTTGTGAGCAGTACTTGTGGTGCTTGTGAGCAGTACTTGTGGTGCTTGTGAGCAGTACTTGTGGTGCTTGTGAGCAGTACTTGTGGTGCTTGTGAGCAGTACTTGTGGTGTTTGTGAGCAGTACTTGTGGTGTTTGTGAGCTGTACTTGTGGTGTTTGTGAGCAGTACTTGTGGTGTTGTGACCTGTACTTGTGGTGTTTGTGAGCAGTACTTGTGGTGCTTGTGAGCAGTACTTGTGGTGTTTGTGAGCAGTACTTGTGGTGCTTGTGAGCAGTACTTGTGGTGCTTGTGAGCAGTACTTGTGGTGCTTGTGAGCAGTACTTGTGGTGTTTGTGAGCAGTACTTGTGGTGCTTGTGAGCAGTACTTGTGGTGCTTGTGAGCAGTACTTGTGGTGTTTGTGAGCAGTACTTGTGGTGCTTGTGAGCAGTACTTGTGGTGCTTGTGAGCAGTACTTGTGGTGCTTGTGAGCTGGACTTGTGGTGTTGTGACCCGTACTTGTGGTGTTTGTGAGCTAGACTTGTGGTGTTTGTGAGCAGTACTTGTGGTGTTGTGACCTGTACTTGTGGTGTTTGTGAGCAGTACTTGTGGTGTTTGTGAGCAGTACTTGTGGTGTTTGTGAGCAGTACTTGTGGTGTTTGTGAGCAGTACTTGTGGTGCTTGTGAGCAGTACTTGTGGTGTTTGTGAGCAGTACTTGTGGTGCTTGTGAGCAGTACTTGTGGTGCTTGTGAGCAGTACTTGTGGTGCTTGTGAGCAGTACTTGTGGTGCTTGTGAGCAGTACTTGTGGTGCTTGTGAGCAGTACTTGTGGTGCTTGTGAGCAGTACTTGTGGTGCTTGTGAGCAGTACTTGTGGTGCTTGTGAGCAGTACTTGTGGTGTTTGTGAGCAGTACTTGTGGTGCTTGTGAGCAGTACTTGTGGTGTTTGTGAGCAGTACTTGTGGTGCTTGTGAGCAGTACTTGTGGTGCTTGTGAGCAGTACTTGTGGTGCTTGTGAGCAGTACTTGTGGTGCTTGTGAGCAGTACTTGTGGTGCTTGTGAGCAGTACTTGTGGTGCTTGTGAGCAGTACTTGTGGTGCTTGTGAGCAGTACTTGTGGTGCTTGTGAGCAGTACTTGTGGTGCTTGTGAGCAGTACTTGTGGTGCTTGTGAGCAGTACTTGTGGTGCTTGTGAGCAGTACTTGTGGTGCTTGTGAGCAGTACTTGTGGTGCTTGTGAGCAGTACTTGTGGTGCTTGTGAGCAGTACTTGTGGTGTTTGTGAGCAGTACTTGTGGTGTTTGTGAGCAGTACTTGTGGTGCTTGTGAGCAGTACTTGTGGTGCTTGTGAGCAGTACTTGTGGTGCTTGTGAGCAGTACTTGTGGTGCTTGTGAGCAGTACTTGTGGTGCTTGTGAGCAGTACTTGTGGTGCTTGTGAGCAGTACTTGTGGTGCTTGTGAGCAGTACTTGTGGTGCTTGTGAGCAGTACTTGTGGTGCTTGTGAGCAGTACTTGATGTGATTGTGAGCAGTACTTGTGGTGCTTATGAGCAGTACTTGTGGTGCTTGTGAGCAGTACTTGTGGTGCTTGTGAGCAGTACTTGTGGTGCTTGTGAGCAGTACTTGTGGTGTTTGTGAGCAGTACTTGTGGTGCTTGTGAGCAGTAACAGATATTATATGCATTTCACTGTCGCCTCAGTGTCTCCTATTCTTAAAAATACACACGAAAAATGTCGTTAAACGAATAAATCTTTAAAAAAATCATTTAATATTTTAAGAGTCCACTAAATAGCACCGTAAACAACACGCACACACTTATAAACTATTCACAAAGACCAAAACGCACGTAAACGTTTTAAATTTATCTTGGCTCCGAGTAGCGCATTGCAGACGACAGCAAAGAAGAGAGAAACAATGCAAACTAAGCTCTTACTGAGACAACATTTCGCTCTAAGTAAGTTAATATAAACCCTAACGGAGCGACAAAAATGTTGCGATAAAATGTTGCTCATTTGCATGCAATATTTGCTTATTGTGATGGAAATGGAAGTAAAATTAGGCCAGACGAAGGATATACAGTGTGGTCAGATACTGAAGCGACCGGTTATATGGACACAGGACTTATTAACAAAGGTATTGCCACCGGAAGATCGTATAACCGAAGTTGTGAGACAGTCATTTGCTACACTGGCGAATTACAAAAAAGAAAAAGGCTTTCAGGAACATTTATAAAAAAGGGGCCACTTGTAACATATATTAAGCCAAAACTGGAAAAAAACAGCGGTTGCCTGGTGGACACAGCTAAAAACAAACATGTGGATACGTTGAAAAAGGTACAAAGATGAGCTAAAATGTGTGAGTTAAAATATATGAGTCAAAATATGTGAGTTAAAATATATGAGTTAAAATATGTGAGTTGAAATTGTAGCAGAGAGCAGTAAAGGCGTCCACGCTTCAGTTTCATTATAGTATCACTGTCTACAGTGCTTCAGTTTCATTATAGTATCACTGTCTACAATGCTTCAGTTTCATTATAGTATCACTGTCTACAGTGCTTCAGTTTCATTATAGTATCACTGTCTACAGTGCTTCAGTTTCATTATAGTATCACTGTCTACAGTGCTTCAGTTTCATTATAGTATTACTGTCTATTGTGCTTCAGTTTCATTATAGTATTACTGTCTATTGTGCTTCAGTTTCATTGTAGTATTACTGTCTATTGTGCTTCAGTTTCATTGTAGTATTACTGTCTATTGTGCTTCAGTTTCATTGTAGTATTACTGTCTATTGTGCTTCAGTTTCATTGTAGTATTACTGTCTATTGTGCTTCAGTTTCATTGTAGTATTACTGTCTATTGTGCTTCAGTTTCATTGTAGTAGTACTGTCTACAGTGCTTCAGTTTCATTGTAGTAGTATTGTCTACAGTGCTTCAGTTTCATTGTAGTAGTATTGTCTACAGTGCTTCAGTTTCATTGTAGTAGTATTGTCTACAGTGCTTCAGTTTCATTGTAGTAGTATTGTCTATTGTCTACAGTGCTTCAGTTTTATTATAGTATTATTGTCTACAGTGCTTCAGTTTTATTATAGTATTATTGTCTACAGTGCTTCAGTTTTATTATAGTATTATTGTCTACAGTGCTTCAGTTTCATTATAGTATTATTGTCTACAGTGCTTCAGTTTCATTATAGTATTATTGTCTACAGTGCTTCAGTTTCATTATAGTATTATTGTCTACAGTGCTTCAGTTTCATTATAGTATTATTGTCTACAGTGCTTCAGTTTCATTGTAGTAGTATTGTCTATTGTCTACAGTGCTTCAGTTTCATTGTAGTATCACTGTCTACAGTGCTTCAGTTTCATTATAGTATTATTGTCTACAGTGCTTCAGTTTCATTATAGTATCACTGTCTACAGTGCTTCAGTTTTATTATAGTATCACTGTCTACAGTGCTTCAGTTTCATTATAGTATCACTGTCTACAATGCTTCAGTTTCATTATAGTATCACTGTCTACAGTGCTTCAGTTTCATTATAGTATCACTGTCTACAGTGCTTCAGTTTCATTATAGTATCACTGTCTACAGTGCTTCAGTTTCATTATAGTATCACTGTCTACAATGCTTCAGTTTCATTATAGTATCACTGTCTACAGTGCGATATCCATTTGTAAAGTAATAAGATGGCGTAGAAAAAAAGAAGTACACCGGGGACTACAAGTGGATACATCTTGATTATGAGGAGCAAGAGGAGCCGAGGGGATAATGGGAACTGGTTTTTGAATGATTCAAAAGAGGAGGTAGCCAGGGCTAATAGCTGTAGAAATTTGGGACATGTAATGAACAAGGTATGAAAGACGGGACATCATGAGCGTTGATTTTGATCCCGTAGCGGAAACTGATAAACACGCTCACGCACACACACACACACACACACACACACACACACACACACACACACACACACACACACACACACACACACACACACACACACACACACACACACACACACACACACACACACACACACACACACACACACACACACACACACACACACACACACCTTCAACACACTTTTTACAACATTAAAACGCGCTAAAGCTATAGTCTTCCCATTTGCAAATACATGGTTGGAAATACTGTTAAACTGTGTGCCGCATTTTCCGCTGCTGCCCGGCGGAATGAGCTACAACTGGACGTCGCCGGCACACATGAACGACCTTAGCAGCGGAACCTGCCGTATCCTGCACACTGTAATAGGCTATCGTAATTTAGCCAGTAGCCCTTCTACCTTCTGTCTATTATTCTCTCTCCGAGTTACCTTTCTTTTCTGATGCCGTAGAGATAATTATCCCTTAGAGTGAAATAGCTTTCACACTGCCTTTTAAAAAGTCTTTGCACAATAGTATACACATATCCATTGTGTTACAGTGGTCTTGACACACTAAGTACATCCGCGGGTCTTTATTAGAGGCAGAATAACAATTAGCATCGATTTAGAAAGCCCTTGAAATTATTGATAAAAAAAGACACCCTGAAAGTTCCCCGAGGTCCCTACAAGTATCCTGCTAGAACTTGAGCATGGTAACATACTTGAAGAAATTCAAGAAAACCGAGATGCCGGACTTGAGTCCTGGAGGTACTGTACAGCGCTTGCACTCTGGAGGTAGGGTTGACTACTTCTGGCAAGACAGTTGTTAAGTGAATGATGGTGAATATTTCTTTTTTGTGTGGGGGGGAGTCACCCTACGTTGATCGGAGACGGCCGGTGTGGTAAAATAATAATAATAATAATAATAATAATAATAATAATAATAATAATAATAATAATATTAATAACAACAACAACAACAACAATAATAATAATAATAATAATAATAATAATAATAATAATAATAATAATAATAATAATAATAATAATAATAATAATAATAATAATAATAATAATAATCATTATTGTTATTATTATTATTATTATTATTATTATTATTATTATTATTATTATTATTATTATAAGTATAATTATATTATTAGTATAATTATAATAACCATAATAATAATAATATAATTATTTCACAAGCAGCAACAATATTTTTACAGAAATATGATACGAATAAATTAGTATCACATACTACACTCGACTGCGGGTAATGTTGCAAAAAGTTAGGCTGCAGCCGGTCAAACAGCGGTCATGAAACAATGTTGCAGACGTCCAGGTGCATCCGTGCTAAAGGAGTCAGAATTATGAAGTTTGCAATTAACAAAAGCCTGCCACCGGGACGAGCAATTATTCCAGCTCTATTATTGCTATGCAAAATTAAATGTTAACTTACGTGACATTTAAAAAAATATACATGTATGAAATGCATTTTTATTTACGAAACAATTATCATAGGGGAAAAAATCAGGTAATATAAGCGAGTTTATTTGCTATTTGAAAGGGAAGAGTGAGTTTTAATGTTGGCGAAGGGCTCTTGATTCAAGGAATTTTGAGAGAGCTCCACTTTGATCAGGGACCAGAATTCCTTCTATCCGCCTGATCAGCCAGGATATTGCTTCCTGCATTCTTGTACGCCCACACAGCCATCACAGACCACTTGATCACACACCTCCCGTAATGACCACTCTTGTATTCACTTGAATGCCTCTACCTTTGTTCCTGGTGAACTTATATCTGCTGGATTTAGTCTACCCTCCCTCCCCTACTTCTCTAATTCCAGTTGGCTGGTATCTTAGGGTATAGATCAGGCTCCTGGCTTTCGAATATTTTTCACACATAGATTATATGATCTCTCTTCTCCGCTCTAGAGTAGTTTAAATGTTTAAATCAGTCAGTACGAACAATAAATTGTCTCTAAACATACTGGCTCGAATGTCTCACCTGCAATAAAGAAATATACCAGGACAAACAAATATTCTAAACTACAAGATACAAGGAACCTTCATTGTCATGGCCTTCCTCTTTTAAAAGTCATTTAGATCCAGAGTCACCAGTTTTCTGTCCAAGGTGACATTTGATTTGCTGTACTCTTTAAAGGTTAATTCTCCTGACATTAAAGTTTATAGACATTTGATTACTGCCTTCCTTTTAAGAAGAGATGACTTCTCTTCTCAGCTGAAATTTCTCAGCTTATGGGATATAATACGTATGCCGTCATCCACCGTGGAAGGATGGATGGTTCAGAGACAGGTTCCTGCTAGGTATCAGTTCCTCGGTCACCTAATAAGGATGGATGGTTCAGAGACAGGTTCCTGCTAGGTATCAGTTCCTCGGTCACCTAATAAGGATGGATGGTTCAGAGACAGGTTCCTGCTAGGTATCCGTTCCTCAGTCACCTAATAGTGATGTAGGTATACACAGATAGGTCCCTACATCTAGTAAGGGTGAATGTGTCTGCCGGGACAAGTCCTCACTCAGTATGGAGGTACATGTATTCTCAAGCCTTTTCTCCAATACACATTAACTTTAACCTAACATTTGCAAAGTGTTTCGTCGACCAGTTCGAGAGGGCCTATGTTTTTTTTTTTGTGATTAAAGGCTTACATAGCACATCGAAACACCTGTGTGTCAGCACAATAAACACATGTATATCAACTCAAATACACACCTGCGTGTTAAGTTCAGGTTCTACTAAACTTACTATAGCATAACTAAAATTTAAGTTTAGTCTCGATGTAGACCATAAAATATTTAGGCACTGTAACGCGTCGGAAAACAGACGTACTACTTGGAGGACGAACGTCGTTTAGTTTGTTAGGTTTGAAGCCTGTCGACTGAACGAGGGTTGGTACTATTGCACGTTAATGCGTTAATCTCTATAAATATGGATTAAAGTGAAATTTCATTGCGTGTACACTGATACACATTGCGTGTACACTGATACACATTGCGTGTACACTGATATATATTGCGTGTACACTGCTAAATACACTTCACTGCGAGAGCACACCTCTCAGTGTGCATACACTGAGAGATACATATCTCTCGTTATGTATACACTGAGAGACACACCTCTCTGTCTAAATCCATCTAAAGATACGTATTTCTCGAACATTATATAGTGAGGGTTACACGCCTCTCAGTGTATATATATATTATATATATATATATATATATATATATATATATATATATATATATATATATATATATATATATATATATATATATATATATATATATATATATATATATATATATATATATATATATATATATATATACCAAAGAAGAGGAATACTTGCCACTCGTTGTATATGCACTACATGTATCGATAGGTGCGTATATCAATAGCAGTACATATATCCATAGCTGCGGACGTCCATAGCCGCGTATTTGCAACTCACGATTTATCTAAAGCACACTGATGTTTGTGGTCGTCAAAAAAGGAGATAATTGCCAATATCCCTAACGGAGCCTGCAATAACTGAGGGGTAAAAAAAAATAAAAAAAAAATAAAAAATATACAACCGGTTCATGGCTTGTGTAGGGGATGGAGAAAGAGAGGGAGAGAGAACATGGAAAAGATAGATAGGAGGGGACTTGGAAGTCTACACTGAGGCTATCTGCTGAGAACTGTCTGTTTCCATCTAGATTAAGGAGAGAGAGAGAGAGAGAGAGAGAGAGAGAGAGAGAGAGAGAGAGAGAGAGAGAGAGACTACACCACAAGACGAGGAATCATCAAGGGCATCACTCAGTTTGTCATCTTCTCCAGGTACCTGACCCAGTAAATCTTTCAGCGTGGTCTTCAGGTGTGCGCGAGGTATTGGCAACTGCGTCTTTGGGAGAAAAAAAATATTTCCATCTGATACGTAACCGATGGTCTCTCTTCGGCTAGTCAAGTTTGTTGCCACTGCGAGGCAGTGTGAGTGCTGCTCCCCTTATTCAACGAGACATTCATCTGTTGCTGTCAGTGACTATCGAACAGGTGTTGGGAAAAAAAGTATTTTGTTGTCCCCTAAGTTGATATCATTCAATAAAATCCCGTTAGGCTTTCCATTATTTCAATTTCTTTTGTGTTCCAGTAGCTTTTGTTAGCCTCACAATCGATCGAAAAGTCTTCAGCTTTTGTCTTCTGATCGCCGCTCTGAATGTCTTCTCCCTCTGAATGATCGACGGCTTTACAAAAAGTTTCAAAAGCTTCCATTCTCAATACGAAGACGAACCCAACTCTGCATTTTCCCGAACACTAGATGTCTGACTCGTGAAAGCACTAGCAGTACCTGTAAATATCACAGTACTTGTAAATAGCACAGTACTTGTAAATATCACAGTACCTGTAAATATCACAGCACTTATAAATAGCACGGTACTTGTAAATATCACAATACTGTAAATATCACAGTACTTGTAAATATCACAGTACTTGTAAATATCACAGTACTTGTAAATATCACAGCACTTATAAATAGCACGGTACTTGTAAATATCACAATACTGTAAATATCACAGTACTTGTAAATATCACAGTACTTGTAAATATCACAGTACTTGTAAATATCACAGTACTTGTAAATAGCACAGTACTTGTAAATATCACAGTACTTGTAAATAGCACAGTACTTGTAAATATCACAGTACTTGTAAATAGCACAGTACTTGTAAATATCACAGTACTTGTAAATAGCACAGTACTTGTAAATATCACAGTACTTGTAAATATCACAGTACTTGTAAATATCACAGTACTTGTAAATATTACAGTACTTGTAAATATCACAGTACTTGTAAATATCACAGTACTTGTAAATGTCACAGTACTTGTAAATATTACAGTACTTGTAAATATTACAGTACTTGTAAATATTACAGTACTTGTAAATATCAGTACTTGTACATATCATAGTTGGTATGATATTATCATTAAGAAATATATAATGTACAACACACACACAATAAAATAAAAGAAAGATAAAAATTAACAGGTAAATACTGTCACGCTAAGTTGAAATTAACCAGAATCAATTAAAAATCCATTAAATTTTTAATACCACAAGACATCAAAATCGGTGATCGCATTTTCCAATCTTCGTTGTTTTTCCCTATACTCCGCGAGGCTTTTCCTGGTCCTGTATCTTACGGCTGTTGTCATGGGTTCCTGTGGCAGTTTCTGCGACTGTTGCATGACAACAGGCAGCCAGTGATGGTGTGGCCATGCATCATGTGTACGGAGCACAGTTATTTCGATTAAATCCTGCGATGCCTTACTGGGATTTCGCGTGTCTACAGACTGTTGACTAGTGATGCCAGCAGCCTCGCGTGGTAGCAGAGACTATGATCTCCTGACAGTGAAGCATTGTTGAGGCGCTCCACCGGGGTGTGAATTTGAAAGGGTTTGGAGGGGTAAGCAGATGTACTGGCAAGTAACTATCGTAATTTTAATTGCTCAGCGCTTAATGCTTAAAAATAACTCATAGCGAACATCACAGACTTTAGTTACAACACTGGCTTGTCAATACACAGAAGCAACTCTGCCAGAAAAGCTAAAAGTTGAAGTTTCATGATAGTCACCCAGCTACAGGAACTGTTCCAGCAGTATCTCGGAGAAATATTAATATATAACAAGAACAAGAGAGAATCTATTTATTTTCGTAGGTTAATAAAGTGGAATAAAAAAAATTGTTAGTAGTTGGGAGGATGTCAGTTATTTTTCCTTGATTTCCCTGAGGACTCTTAATTGAATGTTATTTTTTTAACCTGGTGGTAAACCCAGAAACTTGAAGTTATAATTTTCCCCTAAAGAGACTTTACTTAAAAGTCTGAACACGGGACGAGAATCCATCATGCAACTATCATCCGAAGTTGCTTCTGCATTGGTCTCTGTGTTGCATCCCGTATCATGCTGTAACTAGAGCATTCCTTTCTTCCCCCCTCCCATTACTAGATCATCCCCCATTATTAGATCATCCCCATTACTAGATCATCCCCCATTACTAGACCATCCCCATTACTAGACAATCCCCCTTCCATTGCTAGTAGCATTATCCATACTCTCTTCGAATGATTAAAACAGAAGTAGCTCAGGTGACTCAATCATCAGTCGACGAATAGGCAAGTACATCTAGGTCAAGGATCTGTCTTTATCCTCCACCACCACCCTCCTTTGCCCAGCAGAACCCCGCGCAGGTTTAGTGCTCTACAAATACAATTATTCGACCACTGGTTTGTGACCACGTCAACTCTGCAATATTTGCCACGAACACACACTGGAACCTTCTTTGAATAAAATAGGATTATCCCAGGCTCTGTAAGACACTTATGGGTCTTGCAGGTCCCCGTGAATATGCAAATGATCTTGTAAATGAGTGGAATGCAAAAGTCCTTCAAAGACCCCATGAGTGCTCTTTGAAGAGCACATTAGTGCTCTGGAAGAACACATGAGTGCTCTTTGAACAGGTAGCAGCTAGCCTCGACTTCACAGCAGCGAGGACATAAAAATTAAACCACTTAAATTTACGAGATATATTAAGTGTATTCCTGGCCTGGGTGTAATGATACAGGATACTCACTCCTTGGAAAGACACACAAATACAGTATAATGCGATCTTTTGTTGATAACGTTTCGCCCACACAGTGAGCTTCATCGGGTGGGCGATATGTTGTCATTACAGGATCACATTCTCCCAGGTTTGTAGTGTTGAATTTTCTGCCATGCTTCGTTATACATTCTGCTATGCCTTTTTTTAACATCCCACTATGAGCACCACTGATATACCTGTAAAGGAGTTCGAGAGTTTATTTTCCAACTTACGGAGCCCGGCCTTGGGCCAGGCTTAGTTGGTGAATGTAGTGGATAATTTAACATAATTGTCCATATGACTGGTAAAGATGATGGATAAAAAGGCTTCAAGGAAGAATATTTGGATTTCTTCCTGAAGCCATTTGAATATAAAAATAAGGGAGTATAAACTGTAGCAGTCCAAGTTAGCCATCTTCTCTTAACCTTTAAATTGTGAATATACCCTTACCTTTGAAGATCTTCAAGAGTTGCTCTACTCCCTGAGCCCGGCCATGGGCCAGGCTCGTAAATGAACATTTTGACTGCCTGCTTCAACATTACCTCATGCCCGAAACGATATCGTTTTCCGCGTGTAGATTCCAAGCGAGGGATTGCCAGCTGTCAATGTTTAGTGTCGTGATATATACGTTTATCACCCTCGATCTATGAAATCTATATTGTGTAGCCTTCAGTGGTTCCAGAAGCTGAAGTGTTTTATTGTGTCAATGGCAAGAGTAAACAACTTGAGTTTGTTTTCAGATTATTTATTGTTGTGAGAATGTTATCGTCATGGGATAAAAAATTATTAGCTCAGTATAAATTCAATTGTGCGAAAATAATTTCTGAATCGGCGAATGCTGCATTGAAGTGGTGAAAAAATGATATGAGTCAAAGGGGGGAAAATATTTTATAAATATTGAAAAAAAACAGACATAAAAACAATGTTAGACGTTATCAGGAAATCTGTTATCTATCAGTGTTATCTATTAGTGATTATGTGGATTATCTTCCCTAGGGACTGATCTCGGTCATGGCCTCCTAAGCTCAAATGGATGAAGATTATTTAAGAAGCACATAGGAAAGTTAAGGAATGTGCTTATTCTATGTAAGTTTGCAAGATTTACCTGTCATCTTAGTCCTTCACGAGACAGAAAAAAAAAAGTCAGCTACCCTGCCAGAGTGCCAAAACCAGAATTACATTTCACACAGAGTGATTCAGTGAGTACCCGATTCCCCCTCCAGCCCTAAAAAAAAATCACGTTAAAGGAGGTTTATCAGTTAGTTATAATTGTAATAATAACTGCACGTTAAAGGAGTATTTCTAAGTCTTGCCTCAAAAGTAATTTATATGACAATGGTATATTTAGACTCATAGAAGTACCAGTGACATATTAATAGTAAATGATAGACATGTAGACATGTAGACATTTAGACATGTAGACACGCTTTTAACGGAAGGTTCTGCGTGTGTGTGTCTATGATGTCCTAGATGTGGGCTTGTTACCTGTCTATCATATGTCATGTTAACTTGACCTGGACCTATGTTACCACAAGCGTATAAGCCCTTGTTTCTTCACCACTCTTGCTTGACAGTAGAGAACACGCAAGATATCGCATTCGTTTGTTTTCATGTCTCCTGCGGGTAGACATTGTGCATTTATTCGGCATTGTTACTGAAGTGTCCACATTACATGTCATTTTTGTGTCGTGGTGGGTGATGTGTGTTGTTTCCACGTAGTGCTGGCGCTGAGAGCGGTGCTGTGTGTGCTATCTAGTGCTGCTGGCGCTGAGAGTGGTGCTGTGTGTTATCTAGTGCTGCTGGCGCTGAGAGCGGTGCTGTGTGTGTTATTTAGTGTTGCTGGCGCTGAGAGTGGTGTTGTGTGTGTTATCTAGTGCTGCTGGTGCTGAGAGCGGTGCTGTGTGTGTTATCTAGTGCTGATAACGCTGAGAGTGGTGTTGTGTGTGTTCTCTAGTGCTGCTGGTGCTGAGAGCGGTGCTGTGTGTGTTATCTAGTGCTGCTGGTGCTGAGAGCGGTGCTGTGTGTGTTATCTAGTGCTGCTAGCGCTGAGAGTGGTGTTGTGTGTGTTATCTAGTGCTGCTGGCGCTGAGAGCAATACTGTGTGTGTTATCTAGTGCTGCTAGCGCTGAGAGTGGTGTTGTGTGTGTTATCTAGTGCTGTTGGTGCTGAGAGCGGTACTGTGTGTGTTATCTAGTGCTGCTGGCGCTGAGAGTGGTGCTGTGTGTGTTATCTAGTGCTGCTGGCGCTGAGAGTGGTGCTGTGTGTGTTATCTAGTGCTGCTGGCGCTGAGAGTGGTGCTGTGTGTGTTATCTAGTGCTGCTGGCGCTGAGAGTGGTGCTGTGTGTGTTATCTAGTGCTGCTGGCGCTGAGAGTGGTGCTGTGTGTGTTATCTAGTGCTGCTGGCGCTGAGAGTGGTGCTGTGTGTGTTATCTAGTGCTGCTGGCTCTGAAAGTGATGCCGAGTCCACACCATATGTTACGAAATACAGTAATGGCGAAGAAAGTTTTGCCTCTTCCCCCGCGAGTCTGTCAGCGGAGGACGAGGCATAACCTGGTTAGCATAGTAGAAGGCATTGTGTCTTCCTGTCAGCCAGCTGGGAGGCCTGCCAGCTAGGGATGTACCAAAGTACCGTTATCAGTTTCGGCCAAAAACTTGATATCGTCCCATCACTGTCCCCAGCCCAGGCATCTCAGTTATTGCTTTAACATCGGAGGTCCTCCATGGAAACACGGTCATCTGTACCTTTCTTTATAGCCTAGTGAATAAAACATACTCGGTAGGCTGTTGTGATGTGCAGAAGCTGTGGAGAGGAGTAGCTGGTAGGAGCTTTATACCGCAAGAGATCAATGTACATCAGAGCAGTGTTGTACGCAGGAGCAATTGTACAGCGGGATTGTATATTATTATTATTATTATTATTATTATTATTATTATTATTATTATTATTATTATTATTATTATTATTATATTAGTGGGAGCCCTAATCCTATATGGATCAAACGGCGCCTATGAATTGAAATTTTTATCAGATTTGATCCCATATAGGTATATTTTTGCCCATACACAAACAATATATATACACTGTGAGCAGTTCTCAGTTATATTGTATGTCTGATTACTTATAGATTATAAAAGCATATGGCTGCTGCTGAAGAAGAGAAAAAAAATACATAAACCTGGACACTCCATTGGTTCACACCATAAACAAATTATCTATCTGGACAAAATCGGATTCTAATACAAAGGAAGTTGTTCCTTCGTATTGTTGCAACATTAATGGTAATGATGATGTTGCAGACTAGTGTCTGCAGTAACACTTACATGTCCTAAGGCTGTAGCAATGACAAATATGACTTTAGGCTGAAACAAGGACATATTCATGAACTTTGGCAGTAATGAGAAAAACAGAGTCACGATCTTTCGTTACAATTGAGACAATATTTTTTTACCAAGTGTGACGACAGTGAAAATAAAGATTATATGACCAGGGGATGTATCCTGGGCTGAGGTTCATTCTCCTTGGTTGTGTGGCTGGCCGGCGGTGTGTGATCTACCATATGTCGCCACCCTTGGCCACAACGGGGGACACTAGAACTAGCAATTTAGACTAGCAGTGGCGATGACGGGCAGAGAGGCAGGAAGGGCCAGCAATATATCCGAGTTGAATACCACAAGGGTGTAATATAGCAACAGGGACAAAAAAAAAGTGAACGACCTCGTCACATAACCTGCGGAAGAAAGTAAGTCAGTCATTCTACAGGATCCTTTACAGGATCCCTCTAGTCCCCAAACGCTTCCAGGGATCTATCAAATCCCAAGGCATCACCGAGTGACCTATCAGAGTCCCCAGACACGACCAGGCAAAATTTCAAAATCCGCACGCACCCTCCAGTGGAATTTAAAAAAGAACACAAAAAAGGGCTCCCAAGGATTTAAAAAAATCCCCAGACGCCCTCCTGTGGAGTTTAAAAATCCCACCAATCCCCGCCTGGAGAGTTTTAAAATCTCCAGACACTTACACGGCAACTTAAAATGCTCTTCGCTCCCCGTCCCCATACACCATCTCTCTAAATATCCTTGTTCCTCTGGCCTGTCACCAGCAATAACAGTGCCCACACGACCGTCCAGCAGCAGTACCAGTGTCCACACGACCGTCCAGCAGCAGTACCAGTGTCCACAAGACGGTCCAGTAGCAGTACCAGTGTCCACACAACCGTCCAGCAGCAGTGCCAGTGTCCACACGACCGTCCAATAGCAGTACCAGTGTCCACACGACTGTCCAGCAGCAGTGTCAGTGTCCATACGACCGTCCAGCAGAAACACTCGTCGGTCTGAGAGAGAGAACCTATTGGAAGGATATCATTCCAGTAGTGATTCGAGGTTTAGACTTGTTACACGCACCTTGTCACACTTCTTACTGTGCCCTGCCAAGCGTGTCCTTTCCTACCATTCACCCTTCTCTATGTACCTTGCCACATACGCTTCCCTACGTACCCTGTCACATACCCTTCCCTGCCTTCCTCTGCCAAAAAGCTTTCCCAACTTCCCCTACTGCACCGCCATCGAACACCATCATCCTGATTATCAACGTGCCATTAACGTCCAGATATCCAGAAAAACAACTTGCCAGTCTCCTGACGACGAGTCCTTTAACATTTTCCCTTCATAACTTTTTTTTCCTCCCCAACTCCTACTAACAGCTCTAGTTTTTTCCCCCACCCCCCATTAACTTCTCTCGTTCTCCGCACGTTCCATTAACGTCTGCCATTCTACCCCCGTCCTATTAACCTCTCTCATTCTCCCCGTCTTCCATTAATCTCTTTCGTTCTCCCCACCTCCCATTAACCCCTCTCGTTCTCCTCCCCCCCCTTCTCTTAACCTCTCTCATTCTCCTCACTTCCCAATAATCTACCCCACTCTCTCCCTCTCCCATTACAATATACTGTAGCTAAATGAGCCACAAGAAAGGACAAAAATCATCACTTAGTCTGACTGAAAAGTAGAGCTGAACGGTACAAGTTTGAGAGACGATGATCACAATGACTGGAATTACATGAACACTTAAATAACGACTGCCATATCACTGTCAATAATGCCAATGGCTCTTGTACTCCAGTGAGTGCCACATCTCTGCCAATATTCTCGATACTCTTGTGACTGACAAATGAATCTCGCCAAAAGCTTCCGTACTCTTCTGCACTTGCTTCTTTCAAAGTGGGAGACACATCTGTGCTTCCGAGCTTCACAGAACATTCTGTAGTGCTGCCTCTCACTTTCACAAGTGCTGGATTAATTTAGAAAATGAACACTTCTCTTCTGGATATAATGACAGTAGCGTGACCTCCAGTTCCTCTCCTCCTTGACCTCCAGTTTCTCTCCTCCTTGACCTCCAGCTCCTCTCCTCCTTGACCTCCAGCTCCTCTCCTCCTTGACCTCCAGCTCCTCTCCTCCTTGACCTCCAGCTCCTCTCCTCCTTGACCTCCAGCTCCTCTCCTCCTTGACCTCCAGCTCCTCTCGCCCTTGACCTCCAGCTCCTCTCCTCCTTGACCTCCAGCTCCTCTCGTCCTTGACCTCCAGCTCCTCTCGTCCTTGACCTCCAGATCCTCTCCTCCCTCCTCTCCTCCTTGACCTCCAGTTTCTCTCCTCCTTGACCTCCAGCTCCTCTCCTCCTTGACCTCCAGCTCCTCTCCTCCTTGACCTCCAGCTCCTCTCCTCCTTGACCTCCAGCTCCTCTCCTCCTTGACCTCCAGTTTCTCTCCTCCTTGACCTCCAGCTCCTCTCCTCCTTGACCTCCAGCTCCTCTCCTCCTTGACCTCCAGCTCCTCTCCTCCTTGACCTCCAGCTTCCCTCCTTGACCTCCAGCTCCCTTCCTTGACCTCCAGCTTCCCTCCTTGACCTCCAGCTCCCTTCCTTGACCTCCAGCTTCCCTCCTTGACCTCCAGCTTCCCTCCTTGACCTCCAGCTTCCCTCCTTGACCTCCAGCTTCCCTCCTTGACCTCCAGCTTCCCTCCTTGACCTCCAGCTTCCCTCCTTGACCTCCAGCTCCCCTGAAACCTTCTCCCCCTCATTTCCAGTTCCCCTCAAAAAGTCACTGTAGCATTATGTGAGGGAAGTCTCTCCCACCTGACGTGCGTCCTCCCTTCCACTTCCTCCCTCTCTCCCTCCCTCCCTCGCTCCCTCTCTCCCTCCATACATACATACATACATACATACATACATACATACATACATACATACATACATACATAACTTCCCCACCTCCCTCTTTCCCTCCCTCCAGATCTTCTTTCCGTCCTCCCTCCACCCTCCTTGCTCTGCTTATTTCCTTCCTGCCGTACCTCTTATTCTGTTCCGTCCCTTTTACCCCTCTCTACCTCCCCTTTCCTTTCCATCTACCCTTCTACAATTTCTCTTTCCCTTCATTCACTGACTCGTTATATTCTTTATAGGTTAAGATATAGCAAAACACTATATGTTAACTATAGTATAAGTTCGAAATAAGCTGAGGTGAGAGAGAGAGCGTGTGTGTGTGTGTGTGTGTGCGTGTGTGTGTGTGTGTGCGTGTGTGTGTGTGTGTATGTGTGTGTGTGTGTGTGTGTGTGTGTGTGTGTGTGTGTGTGTGTGTGTGTGTGTGTGTGTGTGTGTGTGTGTGTGTGTGTGTGTGTGTGTGTGTGTGTGTGTGTGTGTGTGTGTGTGTGTGTGTGTGTGTGTGTATGTGTGTGTGTGTGTGTGTGTGTGTGTGTGTGTGTGTGTGTGTGTGTGTGTACTCACCTAGTTGTACTCACCTAGTTGAGGTTGCGGGGGTCGAGTCCGAGCTCCTGGCCCCGCCTCTTCACTGATCGCTACTAGGTCACTCTCCCTGAGCCGTGAGCTTTATCATACCTCTGCTTAAAGCTATGTATGGATCCTGCCTCCACTACATCGCTTCCCAAACTATTCCACTTACTGACTACTCTGTGGCTGAAGAAATACTTCCTAACATCCCTGTGATTCATCTGTGTCTTTAGCTTCCAACTGTGTCCCCTTGTTACTGTGTCCAATCTCTGGAACATCCTGTCTTTGTCCACCTTGTCAATTCCTCTCAGTATTTTGTATGTTGTTATCATGTCCCCCCTATCTCTCCTGTCCTCCAGTGTCGTCAGGTTGATTTCCCTTAACCTCTCCTCGTAGGACATACCTCTTAGCTCTGGGACTAGTCTTGTTGCAAACCTTTGCACTTTCTCTAGTTTCTTTACGTGCTTGGCTAGGTGTGGGTTCCAAACTGGTGCCGCATACTCCAATATGGGCCTAACGTATACGGTGTACAGGGTCCTGAACGATTCCTTATTAAGATGTCGGAATGCTGTTCTGAGGTTTGCTAGGCGCCCATATGCTGCAGCAGTTATTTGGTTGATGTGCGCTTCAGGAGATGTGCCTGGTGTTATACTCACCCCAAGATCTTTTTCCTTGAGTGAGGTTTGTAGTCTCTGACCCCCTAGACTGTACTCCGTCTGCGGCCTTCTTTGCCCTTCCCCAATCTTCATGACTTTGCACTTGGTGGGATTGAACTCCAGGAGCCAATTGCTGGACCAGTTCTGCAGCCTGTCCAGATCCCTTTGTAGTTCTGCCTGGTCTTCGATCGAGTGTATTCTTCTCATCAACTTCACGTCATCTGCAAACAGGGACACCTCAGAGTCTATTCCTTCCGTCATGTCGTTCACAAATACCAGAAACAGCACTGGTCCTAGGACTGACCCCTGCGGGACCCCGCTGGTCACAGGTGCCCACTCTGACACCTCGCCACGTACCATGACTCGCTGCTGTCTTCCTGACAAGTATTCCCTGATCCATTGTAGTGCCTTCCCTGTTATCCCTGCTTGGTCCTCCAGTTTTTGCACCAATCTCTTGTGTGGAACTGTGTCAAACGCCTTCTTGCAGTCCAAGAAAATGCAATCCACCCACCCCTCTCTCTCTTGTCTTACTGCTGTCACCATGTCATAGAACTCCAGTAGGTTTGTGACACAGGATTTCCCGTCCCTGAAACCATGCTGGCTGCTGTTGATGAGATCATTCCTTTCTAGGTGTTCCACCACTCTTCTCCTGATAATCTTCTCCATGATTTTGCATACTATACATGTCAGTGACACTGGTCTGTAGTTTAATGCTTCATGTCTGTCTCCTTTTTTAAAGATTGGGACTACATTTGCTGTCTTCCATGCCTCAGGCAATCTCCCTGTTTCGATAGATGTATTGAATATTGTTGTTAGGGGTACACATAGCGCCTCTGCTCCCTCTCTCAATACCCATGGGGAGATGTTATCTGGCCCCATTGCCTTTGAGGTATCTAGCTCACTCAGAAGCCTCTTCACTTCTTCCTCGGTTGTGTGCACTGTGTCCAGCACTTGGTGGTGTGCCCCACCTCTCCGTCTTTCTGGAGTCCCTTCTGTCTCCTCTGTGAACACTTCTTTGAATCTCTTGTTGAGTTCTTCACATACTTCCCGGTCATTTCCTGTTGTCTCTCCTCCTTCCTTCCTTAGCCTGATTACCTGGTCCTTGACTGTTGTTTTCCTCCTGATGTGGCTGTACAACAGTTTCGGGTCAGATTTGGCTTTCGCTGCTATGTCATTTTCATATTGTCTTTGGGCCTCCCTTCTTATCTGTGCATATTCATTTCTGGCTCTACGACTGTTCTCCTTATTCTCCTGGGTCCTTTGCCTTCTATATTTCTTCCATTCCCTAGCACACTTGGTTTTTGCCTCCCTGCACCTTTGGGTAAACCATGGGCTCATCCTGGCTTTTTCATTACTCCTGTTACCCTTGGGTACAAACCTCTCCTCAGCCTCCTTGCATTTTATTGCTACATATTCCATCATCTCATTAACTGGCTTCCCTGCCAGTTCTCTGTCCCACTGAACCCCGTTCAGGTAGTTCCTCATTCCTGTGTAGTCCCCTTTCTTGTAGTTTGGCTTCATTCGTCCTGGCCTTCCTGCTTCTCCCTCCACTTGTAGCTCTACTGTGTATTCGAAGCTTACAACCACATGGTCACTGGCCCCAAGGGGTCTTTCATATGTGATGTCCTCGATATCTGCACTACTGAAGGTGAATACTAAGTCCAGCCTTGCTGGTTCATCCTCTCCTCTCTCTCTTGTAGTGTCCCTTACGTGTTGGTACATGAAGTTCTCCAGTACCACCTCCATCATCTTAGCCCTCCAAGTATCTTGGCCCCCATGTGGGTCCAAGTTCTCCCAATCTATCTCCTTGTGGTTAAAGTCACCCATGATCAGGAGCTTTGCCCTGCATGCATGAGCTCTTCTGGCCACTCTAGCCAGTGTGTCAACCATCGCTCTATTGCTCTCGTCATACTCTTGCCTTGGCCTCCTGCTGTTCTGTGGTGGGTTATACATCACTGCTATTACCACCTTGGGACCTCCAGAGTGAAGTGTTCCCACTATGTAATCACTTTCTTCTCCGCTATCTCCTCTCTCCAGCTCATCAAAATTCCAGCGATTTTTGATCAGCAACGCCACTCCTCCACCCCCCCTGTTCCCTCTGTCTTTCCTCAGGATTTGGTATCCCGTTGGAAAGATGGCATCTGTTATCATACCTGTAAGCTTGGTTTCTGTGAGAGCTATGATGTCCGGTGATGCTTCTTTGACTCTTTCTTGCCACTCCTCCCACTTATTTGTTATTCCATCAGCGTTTGTGTACCATACCTTCAGTTTCCTTTCCAACACTGTGGTTTGGGGGGCCTGTGAGGGTGGGAGACCTGGTGGCACACTGTGGGATTCTATAGCTTGGTGTTGGGTGGAGGCTGTGGGTATGGATTGTAGGGTGTGTTGGGATGGTGTGATAGGTTGTATGGTTCTGAGAGTAGTTGTGTGTGTGCTTGCCCTTGCTGTTCTGTCCTGCTCTGACTGACCTCTGCTGGTTCCCTCCTTGTCTCTTTTCCTAGCTCCTTTCGCTTTTTTGTCCTCTCCCTCAGCTGCTGTCGTTCTGATTTTGTTCTGTCTCTGTCTAGGAACACCCTCTTGTACTCTTCCGAGTATTTCAATCGTGGTTTCTCTTGGAGGATCCTGTTCCGCACTCTTTCCGTCCTGAGAATCAGCTTGATTGGTCGGTTTCTCTCCTTCGAGTACCCCCCTATTCTCTGAAAATTTACAATCTCGTCCCTCTCTTCACCTATTTCTGTGATGATTTTCTCAATCTCCTTCCTTTCTTCCTGCTTCCTTTCAGTGTGTGTCCTTTCCTCTCTCTCCTGAAGCCCATGGATAAACACTGATTTTGCCCTTTCTTCCTCGCATTGCCTCACCCTCTGTGACTCTGGATCCTGCCTGTATGTGGTCAGTTTCTCCCTTGATTTTTCCAGTGGCTCTTGATAGCCTTGTTGTGCCTCAGCATTCGACCTATCACCCTCTCCATCTGCAACCAGTTGATCTTCCCTTTCACTCCTTGGTCCTCCTTGGCAGATTGATGTGACCTTAGCATAATTCATAATTCCTTCCTTCCTGTTCAGCCTCGCAGCTTCATATGCTGTGTCTTCTCTGGTCACTGCCCCTGTAACTCGCTCCAGCCTATTTATCTCAACTTCTAGGACCCTTATCTTGGCTACTGCAGTTTCGACTTGTGCCTCCCAATTCTTTGTCTCCTTCTCCAACCACCTTTCCAATTTCACAGAGAGCTCTTTCTCCATTTTTTCAGAAAGCTCTCCTAATTTTCTCTCCCACTCTTGTTCCATCCTTTTCCACTGCTCCTCCATCCACTCCTCCCTACCCGAACCATTCTCATCTGATCCTTGGGTCCTGCGAGTCCCCACCATTTTTTTTTTTTTTTTTTTTTTTTTTTTTTTTTTTTTTTTTTTTTTTTTTAAGAGTAGGAGAGGGGAGAGTTAGAAGGGAAACTGGGGACGAGAGAGAGCAAGAGAGAGAGAGAGCAAGAGAGAGAGAGAGCAAGAGAAAGAGAGAGCAGGAGAGAGAGAGAGCAAGAGAGAGAGCAAGAGAGAGAGAGAGAGCAAGAGAGAGAACAAGAGAGAGAGAGAGCAAGAGAGAGAGCAAGAGAGAGAGAGAGAGCAAGAGAGAGAGCAAGAGAGAGAGAGAGCAAGAGGGAGAGAGAGCAAGAGAGAGAGAGAGAGCAAGAGAGCGAGAGAGAGCAAGAGAGAGAGAGCAAGAGAGCAAGAGAGAGAGAGAGAGCAAGAGAGAGAGAGAGAGCAAGAGAGAGAGAGCGCAAGAGGGAGAGAGAGTGTGTGTGTGTGTGTGTGTGTGTGTGAGGAGAGACAGGAGAGGCTAGGAGAGAGATAGACAGGGGAGGCTGAGAGATAGAGACTGAGAGAGAGATAGACAGGAGAGACTGGGAAAGAGAGAGACTGGGAAAGAGAGAGACAGAGACAGAGCGGGACACAGGTCTTACAGTACCTCTCTCCCGCTGGATGTTTGCTATCCCCAAAACAGCACCATAACTCTAATTTTCCGCAAACTGGTGACTCGAGGCAGGAAGAGGGTGAGAGAGGCAGCAGCAGCTGCAGCAATGTATAGGTGACACACCAGCAAGAACACGAGAGAGAACAACTAGAGAAGAAAGAGCAGGAGAGAACGAATAAAACAAGAAGAAACTGGAAAAGAAAGATAGCAATTTTAGAAAACAAATGTATACGAAAGAAAAGGCATCTAGAGAAGAAGGAACAGTGAAACGAAAGATAACTGAAAAAAATAGCAGGAACATGAATACAAGAGAAAAATAAGAGAGAGAGAAAAGGGAAAATAATAAGACAAACTAGGGAAATAAGTAATCCGCAAGAAAGCTTCTACTCTCTGGTCCAGGAAAATAAAACCAGAAGAAAATGACGTATAAAAGTTCATTACACTGGAGCGCACAACCTGATTCCTCATTTTTTTTGGGAGGGGGGGAGGGGGTAAAAAATTAGGCAAAAAAATTATACGTTTATCAAGACAACATTACCATTCCTCCCCTTCCCCCCACCTAGTTATTTTGATTACGTCTTTTCCAGGAAAAATTAGAAGCGTTGACGAATTGGTGCCGTTGACGTTGCCTGGCGTTCGTCAGTGCAGGTTGATACTTTCTTCTTGCCAGTTTTAATGGCCATGAGTGAAGAAAGCGAATCATCATTCCCCATGAACGAGAAAAATCTCATCATGTGGTTGCCAAGTGACAACACAATCTTCCCTTCCTATTTATGCAGACGATTTCACGCCATTCCTGCATTAAGTTAAGTTAGGTTAAGTTAGGTTAGCATGCTCTAACAAGCCCTAGGAAGGGAAAACAAGAACTCAGGCAACAGCAGCGGGACTAATTTGTCAGTATTTCATGTACAACCATCTAATTTTACCCTAGAAAGACATAAAATAACTATGCAAAAACGAATGATAATGCTGCCTTTAAAAACTCGTAGTTTCTGCAATACACTTGCCAAAAAAAATTGAGGAATCGAGAAAAAGGGTCCTGAAGACTAGAAATATTGGTTTGGCACTGCATGGAAGAGGAGGAGGACGCAATATACCCTGGTGTGCTACCCAGTACTGAGCCATCAAAATAAACAAGAGGGAACGACGAGGGAAAGGCAGGTGAAGGGGAACTGGAAAGTCAGAGGCGAGACGAGGGGAAAATAGTGAGGAAAGAAGTGAGGCGAGAGGACAAGCGTGGGAGAAGATGAAGCCAGGGAGGATGGAGGTGAAGCCAGGGAGGATGGAGGTGAAGCCAGGGAGAATGGAGGTGAAGCCAGGGAGGATGGAGGTGAAGCCAGGAAAGCCAACATAAAAATCACTCATACACACAAGACAGGTCAGCAGAGGGACACTACCCCATCACCCCCATCCGTTCCCCTCGGTCTCCCCTTGCACTGAGCAACAGTCTCACTGGTAGGCTTTCAGGTTTAAAGCATGGATGATAGCTCTAATGGATCAAGAACCCCTCTCCAGCATCAAGACCTCTAAACCACAACCTCATAAGGCTTACAAGAGATCTTAAAGCTGTGATTATAATATCTATCGACTATATCTCTGCCTGCCTGCACTAAGATCATTATTACCCAGTCTGTTATAGGCTAAGATTATTATTACCCAGTCTGTTATAGGCTAAAATCATTATTACCCGCAACATTATAGACTAAGATCATTATTACCCAGTCTATTATAGGCTAAGATCATTATTACCCAGCAGTAATTGGCAAGCTCGGTGTCAGACCCTCCAATAGAGGTCTCGGTTCAGTCTGAGGTCTTGATGAGTTAATATGTTTACGTAATTTGGCCAAACCCTGGGTAACTCGATCATGCTAAATTGCCACTAAATGCCTCTCGTTAGGCGGATTAAAATGACGTACGTCATTTGCTGCACAGCAACAAATTGGTAATCATGAGTGTCCCAACACGATTGCCGTGATAGAGATTTAAAACTTCCCCTTCAATATACCAATAAGGGATTATCATTTTTTCAATCTCTTTAATGAAACGATAAATGGAATTAACGTTTCGTAATAGCCCCTTTAACGTGGCACTGAACAATACTTGCACATGTCGTTAATGCTTTCCTAGCTGAACCACACACTGCTAGTGGCGATAGGACTACGTTTCGGTCCCTCGTGAAAACATTGTATCTTATTACTGATGGTAAACTATACCGAGAAGTTGAAGAATAAGACATACGTTTTGTAGCTGACAGTAAGTTTTGTGGGTTAGTTACCAGTTGTTCCAGCCACACTATTGTGAGTTAATTGTAAAGTTTTCCAGCCAGTGTATTGTTGTTTAGCTTGTGAATTGTTCTAGCAACGGTGCTACGGTTTAGTTTTGAATTGTTCCATCCATTGTATTGTGGGTTAGTTGTGAATTGTTCCATCCATTGTATTGTGGGTTAGTTGTGAATTGTTCCAGCTGTAGTTTTGTGGGCAGGCTGTTGTGAACTGCTCCAGTCATGTTATTGCAATTTTCATTCGCCATAAATCCTCTAAAAGACTTCTACAGGAAAGGCCTTCTTGGATTAACACTTCTTAAAGACCTCCTTAATCCTCATACAGATAATTGATATTTGGCCTTTTATTTAGCAACATCAAATTTACTAATTTACTAATGGGTGCTATTAGACCTAAATTAGTTTTCAGATGAGAATACAATCATAATAAAGAAACAATTCTTTAATATTTCACGTTTTTAACTACCATTACCAGTGCTAGTAGTCACATCTGCAGCAGTAAACGTTGACAACGAGGGAGCTACATGTTACCTAACAAGGCGCACTTTCTTAGACAACGAGGCAACAGATTACACGTAATGGGCTGGCACAGAGCCGTGTAGAGCCAAGCTTGTTGGGGCGATCACCCGCCTCCTGTCATCCCTTCCACACAGCAGTTATAACATCACTCAGTATGCCAAAGGCCGCAGCTCTGTGGCAAGACAATGAAAGCTGCCAGAAAGAACGTGCAGGGGTAGAGAGAGAGAGAGAGAGAGAGAGAGAGAGAGAGAGAGAGAGAGAGAGAGAGAGAGAGAGGGTGCTTTCGTTGTCACGGTTGCTCGTGCTGTTCTTTCTTTCATTGCTACTGCTACTGCTTCTATCACTGCTGCTGCTGCTTGTACCATTGGTACTGCTGTTGCAGGTTCTGCTGCTGCTGCCGCGGGTTTTGCTGCTGTGAAAGAGGGATTTAAGAGCATGAAAGAGAAACGAGTAAAGAAGGGGATTAGCACAATGGCAAGCATGGAAAAAAAAGATAAATGAGTTTTAGTGCAAAAAGGGAGCAAGATGGGGAAGAACGTCAGTACTTAACAGAGAGAGAGAGAGAGAGAGAGAGAGAGAGAGAGAGAGAGAGAGAGAGAGAGAGAGAGAGAGAAAGAGAAAGAGAGAGAGAGAGAAAGAGAAAGAAAGAAAGAATATCAACATACAACTAATCGTTACTAAACTCTATTCCTTAAAACACACGAATATGTAAAACTGGTCAATTAGCAAAAACTCATTTAAAATTAATTCCTTTCTAAAATTTTCTCTTATACGTTCAAAGATATATTTTTTCATTAATGTTAATGTAAAAATTAATAATTTTGTACCAGAAGAACCTTAGAAAATTTACCTGACCTTATTATAACAAGCACAATTTAATTTAGCCTAATTCAACTAAATATAATATAGATAAGTTTAAAACAATTTAATAAAAAGCGAACACAATGAAATATATTTTTTCGTTAGTTTCAAAATTATTTTTTATGAAATTATTGCATACACAAATTTCGCTTACCTTATTCGACAAGGAGAGCGCTGCTATTTAAGCCAAAATCGCAAGTTTTACGTATTCGACACGCTGTATATATATATATATATATATATATATCTATATATATATATATATATATATATATATATATATATATATATATATACAAGGAATTCTCGAGAGCAGGCGAAATATACACAAACATTGATCTCTGGCTGAAGGAGACTCGAACCTACGAACCTTAGGACAAGGTACGCAGTGCTTTACCAATCTACCCACACTGGACAATACCTTGGCGTGTAGCTTGCGCTACACGTTTGATCCAAGGCAGCCAGCTTTCAGGGAGAAGGCTTACAGCTTTTCATCTCATCCCCTGCATATATATATATATATATATATATATATATATATATATATATATATATATATATATATATATATATATATATATATATATATATATATATATATATATATATATATATATATATATATATACATAATCACTGATGATATAATCACCGTGTAACTCAATAGGGCACGAAATAATCTGGGAAAATAATTGGATTTCGTCGTTCAGTGAGGTATATGCACTGTTGCAGGACCTGTGATGGAGGTGTCACTGAGAGCACCAGCGTGACGGGAAACTTTTGACCAGGGACTAAAACATTGTCTGAGAGAGAATCATACTACGTCTGTCTGACGCTGGTCGTCTAGCAGCCCTCCGCCTCAGTCGTCATTAAAACATTAACACCAGACCTCTACTTCGTGTATTATTGATGCTCCCTCTGCTCACTTACTCTCTCTCTCTCTCTCTCTCTCTCTCTCTCTCTCTCTCTCTCTCTCTCTCTCTCTCTCTCTCTCTCTCTCTCTCTCTCTCTCTCTCTCTCTCTCTCTCTCTCTCTCTCTCTCTCACTCTAAAATGCAAGTGGAAGTTGAAAACTCAAATGAGTCACAAGGATGTAAGGAAGTATTACTTTAGTCACAGAGTTGTTAAGAAGTGGAACAGTCTGGAGTGTGATGTAGTGGAGGCAGGATCCATACATAGCTTTAAGAAGTGGAATGATAGAGGTCATGGAGCGAGGAGAGAGAGGACCTAATGGCGACCAGTGAAGAGGAGGGGCCAGGAACTATGACTCGACCCCTTCAACCACAATTAAATGAGCACAATCAGATGAGTACACAGACAGCTGTTCCTTGCCCGACGTTCAACCCGGATTGTTCTTCAGTACTATGATTCACTCTAAGACTCACTATGATTCACTCTAAGACTCACTATGATTCACTCTAAGACTCACTATGATTCACTCTAAGACTCACTATGATTCACCTTACAGTACAGAATCATAGTGTGAATCATGCTCTTGGGTTGCCACGGGATGGAGTTGCCCCCCTCACCCCCACCTCACTGCAGGGATGCGAGCAATATGATTAAGCACATTCATGGCTCTGGAGTCACTACCACCGACTCAAAAACATACTCCCAGCGTTTAGGAATTCACTAAAAATTCAACTCAAGTAAACATTCCTCTACAATAAAATAATTTCAAACTGCGAAGAAAAAAATGGAACAAAGTTCATAATCCTCTTATTTAAATCTGTATTCTTTAGTAAACATTAAAAAAAAAAGAAACCTGTGTGGATTAAAAACAAGTTTGTTTTAGTAAATGATTCAGTGTTTTTCTTTCGGAACAGATGTTCAAAAATCCACCAATGTTTTTACTAACATACATACATTTCTTTAGCAAAAAAAATATATACTTTCAATGTCAGTTTCTCAAATAAAAATACATTTATGCAGTATTTTATTTTTTTTTAACGTTTTCAACCTTTCGCAATTCAGGATTTATTTTATTAATCAGTATTCGCGAAAATCTTAAACATACGAGTGTAAATAATTGTATAAATTGGCAGGGCTCGAATCACTAGCAACGCAGTCATGAAACTAGCATGCTTGCTAGTTTCAAAATTGTCAGTTCCCCGAGTTCGTTCTAGTAGTAACGTCTCTGTGTTCCTCCAAACCTGTGACCTTTTGTTGTGTTCTCAAGAAACCACGAGTCCTCTCGGGCGTAAAAGATCGTTTTCTGTAAATAAGACATAAATGTGCAACATCTGTTTACAGACTGATCTACTGTGAAAGATATCCTGATGATCCACACCTGACAAATTCGTCAACTGGCTGAGACTGTACACCATTAATGTTATGATATTTCATCGGTGGCGAAGCATGAAATTGATGTACATACCGAAAAGATGGAGTAAATTGTATCCAGAACCAATGGATTTAAGAACGTTTTCCGTATATGGAGAAACCTCGAGGATCCAGTAAGAAGCAAATGAAGAATATTTTTTTCTCTACACGTTTCTCTTACATTATCCTGTCGGTATTTCGCCCCCTTGCATCTACTTATTCTTAAATTTACGTATCCCTGTATCTACGTATCCTCTTCTCTTGGAGTGGACTGCCTTTGAGAACAGTGTCCTCGTTGCTAAGAGAGACCTGACCTCAATGACGCCTCGTCCTCGTTGCTAAGAGAGACCTGACCTCAATGACGCCTCGTCCTCGTTGCTAAGAGAGACCTGACCTCAATGACGCCTCGTCCTCGCTGCTAAGAGAGACCTGACCTCAATGACGCCTCGTCCTCGCTGCTAAGAGAGACTTGACCTCAATGACGCCTCGCCAGACTTTCACTTACTTTGGGACGACGAATTATCGCGTTGAAATTAAATTGTCATTCACGGTAAATTGAAATTTGGACTGATCCTGAGACATCTCTAAATCTTCAGTGCCTTCCACAGGAGAGATGGCACCATTAACGACTCCCATAACAGGGACTAAAGTAGGAAAAAAGCTCTCTCAACAGGTCGTAACCATTAACGACTACCAAAAAAAAAACGGGAACTAAAGTCCAAAAGTGCCATTAAAGATTTATAACAGCTTCTGCCCTCAACTACCAATAGGCTCTTAATGACACGCACAACAATCACTAAACCATTAAAGACACACACACACATACAACGACCACTAAACCATTAACGACACACAACGACCACTGAACCATTAAAGGCTTACACAACGGGGGAGACAAGCAATGGCTGCTCCAACAACGAGGTGATAAAGGCATTATATCATCCCACAATGTTGCCAGTAAAATATTAAATCCCTCAATAATATGACTATCAAAGCGAGATTCTAACACTCACGTCAAAAGGAATTTCTTCCATACACACACACACATATATTCATATATATATATATATATATATATATATATATATATATATATATATATATATATATATATATATTTATATATATATATATATATATATATATATATATATTACACTCGAATTCACACACACAAATCATGTTTAATCATACCAACATGAGCGTATTATTATTATTATTATTATTATTATTATTATTATTATTATTATTATTATTATTATTATTAGTATTATTATTGTTGTTGTTGTTGTTGTTGCTGCTGTTGTTGTTGCTGTTGTTATTTAAGAATCTAAACCAGTAACTATTTGCTAATTCTGTGAGAATTTAAAGCCTGGTGTTGCCAGACACCAGAGTGCTAAAGACATTATCTGACGGAAAGCCATGCTTTGCTTCTCATGCTATGTCAAGGCAGCAGGCAGCTGGCAAGGATTATGGCAACTGCTGTTGAGCATGGCAGTTCGCGCCTGTACACAGAGAGCAGCAGGCAATGCAGAAGTGGCGACTTGGGCTAACCATAGCGACTGTCATAATTTATGTATGTCAGCCTCTGAGAGGTGATGCAGCCGGAGGAAGTGCCACACGTGATGCTGGCAGTGCCACACCTGCTCAGAGTGCCACACCCTTCCTGTGAGGTGTACCACACCCACCTGTTAGGAGTGCCACACCCACCTGTGAGGAGTGCCACACCCGCCTGTGAGGAGTGCCACACCCGCCTGTGAGGAGTGGCACACTCGTCTGTGAGAAATGCCACACCCGCTCTTGTAAAATTATGGTAACTTCACTATTTAACAGACAGCTGGCACTTAAGCAGATTAAATTTGTAAAGGCTTTGTGCGTAGCCGTCTCGGAGAGAATGCCCGCAGCCGCCACAGCCGCAGCCGCAGCTACCAACCACTAATTACGGATTTATTGATTAGCGGTGATTGTAGCGCTTCTCAATTGTGATTAATTGTCGCTCCCGACAGAGAGGTCACCCAAGGGACCAGTAGCTACTGCACGGGATGATGGGAGGTATGGCGGATGGGAATGAGAACGTGGTGATGGGAGGGATGCTAGGGTGATGGGAGGGAGAATAAGGTAAGGACGAGAGGAGAGGAGCCAGAGAAGAGAAGATAGGAGCCAGAGAAGAGAGGACAGGAGCCGGAGAAGAGAGAATAGCAGCCAGAGAAGAGAGGATAGCAGGTAGAGAAGAAAGCACAGGAACAGGAGAAGAGAGAATAGGAGCCAGAGAAGAGAGGATAGCAGTCGGAGAAGAGAAGATAGCAGCCAGAGAAGAGAGGATAGGATCCGGAGAAGAGAGGATAGGAACCGGAGAAGAGATGACAGCAGCCAGAGGAGAGAGGATAGGAACCGGAGAAGAGAGGATAGGAACCGGAGAAGAGAGGACAGCAGCCAGAGAAGAAAGGATAGGAACCGGAGAAGAGAGGATAGCAGCCAGAGAAGAGAGGATAGGAACCGGAGAAGAGAGGATAGCAGCCAGAGAAGAGAGGATAGGAACCGGAGAAGAGAGGATAGGAACCGGAGAAGAGAGGACAGCAGCCAGAGAAGAAAGGATAGGAACCGGAGAAGAGAGGATAACAGCCAGAGAAGAGAGTATAGGAACCGGAGAAGAGAGGATAGCAGCCAGAGAAGAGAGGAGAGGAACCGGAGAAGAGAGGATAGGAACCGGAGAAGAGAGGATAGCAGCCAGAGAAGAGAGGATAGGAACCGGAGAAGAGAGGATAGAAACCGGAGAAGAGAGGAGAGGAACCGGAGAAGAAAGGATAGGAACCGGAGAAGAGAGGATAACAGCCAGAGAAGAGAGTATAGGAACCGGAGAAGAGAGGATAGCAGCCAGAGAAGAGAGGATAGGAACCGGAGAAGAGAGGATAGCAGCCAGAGAAGAGAGGATAGGAACCGGAGAAGAGAGGATAGCAGCCAGAGAAGAGAGGAGAGGAACCGGAGAAGAAAGGATAGGAACCGGAGAAGAGAGGATAACAGCCAGAGAAGAGAGTATAGGAACCGGAGAAGAGAGGATAGCAGCCAGAGAAGAGAGGAGAGGAACCGGAGAAGAGAGGATAGGAACCGGAGAAGAGAGGATAACAGCCAGAGAAGAGAGTATAGGAACCGGAGAAGAGAGGATAGCAGCCAGAGAAGAGAGGAGAGGAACCGGAGAAGAGAGGATAGGAACCGGAGAAGAGAGGATAACAGCCAGAGAAGAGAGTATAGGAACCGGAGAAGAGAGGATAACAGCCAGAGAAGAGAGGATAGGAACCGGAGAAGAGAGGATAGCAGCCAGAGAAGAGAGGAGAGGAACCGGAGAAGAGAGGATAGGAACCGGAGAAGAGAGGATAACAGCCAGAGAAGAGAGGATAGGAACCGGAGAAGAGAGGATAGGAACCGGAGAAGAGAGGACAGCAGCCAGAGAAGAAAGGATAGGAACCGGAGAAGAGAGGATAGCAGCCAGAGAAGAGAGGATAAGAACCGGAGAAGAGAGGATAGGAACCGGAGAAGAGAGGATAGCAGCCAGAGAAGAGAGGATAGGAACCGGAGAAGAGAGGATAGGAACCGGAGAAGAGAGGATAGGAGTCGGAGGAAATAACTAAAGAAGAAAAGGCCGAGAAGGTAATTAATAACAATCGTGGGGAAGATGATGTTAATTAAGAATGAGAGGTGATGAACAAGGGGACCATTAAGGTCAGAGGGGAGGAAACTAGATGATAATGAGAAGGGGAAGCCAGAACACATAGAGGGAAGACGTAGAATCTACCTTCTACCAACATCCTGAGGGAAAGAAGACGGAGTTGTTCCTTCTTCCAGCCATTGTGAGCGGAAAGAGTCTACCTTTTATCAGCCATCTTGAGGGGAAAGAGTCTACCTTTTATCAGCCATCTTGAGGGGAAAGAGTCTACCTTTTATCAGCCATCTTGAGGGGAAAGAGTCTACCTTTTATCAGCCATCTTGAGGTGAAAGAGTCTACCTTTTATCAGCCATCTTGAGGGGAAAGAGTCTACCTTTTATCAGCCATCTTGAGGGGTAAGAGTCTACCTTTTATCAGCCATCTTGAGGGGAAAGAGTCTACCTTTTATCAGCCATCTTGAGGTGAAAGAGTCTACCTTTTATCAGCCATCTTGAGGGGAAAGAGTCTACCTTTTATCAGCCATCTTGAGGGGAAAGAGTCTACCTTTTATCAGCCATCTTGAGGGGGAAAGAGTCTACCTTTTATCAGCCATCTTGAGGGGTAAGAGTCTACCTTTTATCAGCCATCTTGAGGGGAAAGAGTCTACCTTTTATCAGCCATCTTGAGGTGAAAGAGTCTACCTTTTATCAGCCATCTTGAGGGGAAAGAGTCTACCTTTTATCAGCCATCTTGAGGGGAAAGAGTCTACCTTTTATCAGCCATCTTGAGGGGAAAGAGTCTACCTTTTATCAGCCATCTTGAGGGGAAAGAGTCTACCTTTTATCAGCCATCTTGAGGGGAAAGAGTCTACCTTTTATCAGCCATCTTGAGGGGAAAGAGTCTACCTTTTATCAGCCATCTTGAGGGGTAAGAGTCTACCTTTTATCAGCCATCTTGAGGGGAAAGAGTCTACCTTTTATCAGCCATCTTGAGGTGAAAGAGTCTACCTTTTATCAGCCATCTTGAGGGGAAAGAGTCTACCTTTTATCAGCCATCTTGAGGGGAAAGAGTCTACCTTTTATCAGCCATCTTGAGGGGAAAGAGTCTACCTTTTATCAGCCATCTTGAGGGGTAAGAGTCTACCTTTTATCAGCCATCTTGAGGGGAAAGAGTCTACCTTTTATCAGCCATCTTGAGGGGAAAGAGTCTACCTTTTATCAGCCATCTTGAGGGGAAAGAGTCTACCTTTTATCAGCCATCTTGAGGGGAAAGAGTCTACCTTTTATCAGCCATCTTGAGGGGAAAGAGTCTACCTTTTATCAGCCATCTTGAGGGGAAAGAGTCTACCTTTTATCAGCCATCTTGAGGGGAAAGAGTCTACCTCTTATCAGCCATCTTGAGGGGAAAGAGTCTACCTTTTATCAGCCATCTTGAGGGGAAAGAGTCTACCTCTTATCAGACATCTTGAGGGGAAAGAGTCTACCTTTTATCAGCCATCTTGAGGGGAAAGAATTTACCTCTTATCAGACATCTTGAGGGGAAAGAATTTACCTCTTATCAGACATCTTGAGGGGAAAGAATTTACCTCTTATCAGACATCTTGAGGGGAAAGAGTCTACCTTTTATCAGCCATCTTGAGGGGAAAGAATTTACCTCTTATCAGCCATCTTGAGGGGAAAGAGTCTACCTCCTATCAGCCATCTTGAGGGGTAAGAATCTACCTCCTAAGAGCCATCTTGAGGGAAGAAGTCTACCTTTTACCAGCCTTCTGGAGAGGAAAGATAGAATCTACCTTCTACCAACCATCGTGACAAAGAAGACAGAATTTATGATAAATATTCAGCTCTTCAACATTTTATGTGTCAAATTACGAAAATCTCTCCAGCAGGATTCCCAACAAATATATATAATATAAACTTCTGTACTCTGGAAATACAGTCCAGCAATAAAGATAAACAATAAAGATATCCAAGTGTTACTCAGTGGTGACGTGTACTTAGCTCTGTGAAGACCTGTGTGTGCTCTCTGTGAATCTGAACCAGGATGCCCTCTCTTGAGCAACTTTACCAGCAGCTGAGAGAAGTGCTCAGAGTTGCTAAGCTGGAGATACGGCGATTAACGGAGGAGAACAAGAGGATTCGTAGTAATCCTCCTGTTGTGAGTCCCCAGGTTAAGAGGGGAGCTTGGTCAGTGGCCGGGCAACATGGAACCAAGCTGAGGATCAAGAAAACGGTTGGAGAGGCAGAAACAACGAGAAACCAGAAGACTACGGTGGAAACTTCCAACCCATTCTCCGTGCTACCTGACGAATGTGAGCGTTCTACTGGGAATGCCACAACGAGCACCAAGGAAGCATTGGCAGACGTGAGTGAGACATCCCTAGAAGCCCCAACGAAGACCATCGAGAGCGTCTTGACGAATTCTACAAGTGGTGTAATGCTACCTAACGAATGTGAGTCGACTACTCGGAGCATCACGAAGGACGACGCCAAGGAAGGTAAAAACATTGTTGTTGTTGGGGATAGCCAGATTAGGTACATGGATAGGGCATTCTGCTTGAAGGATAGGAGTAGGAGGCAGAGAGTGTGTTTTCCTGGGGCTGGGATGAAGGATATTGTTAGCCGTCTGGATGACATCATGAGAGGTAATGGGAATATAAACACATATGCAGTATAATGTGATCCTTTATTGACTACGTTTCGCCCACACAGTGGGCTTTTCAAGTCACAAACAGAACTACCTGGGGTGGAAGGAACGCGAGTATTTATAGTCCGGTTCAGAATGCTGAGGTCAGGTGGAGAATGCTGCATCTGATGATGTACCGAGTGGGGTTATAGAGTCTAAAAACTTGGGTAGCTTGGAAAGGAGATTGGATAAGTTTGTGAGCAGACCTTCTACAGTGTTCTTATGTGGGATAGCGATGAAGAAGTTTCTTGGCAAGTGGTTCAGCTATGTTATAGAAGCCACTATTCTGGTTGAAGTTGTCGGATATAGAAATAAGTGATGATTCCAGGATTCTTCGGTATTGAGTGTTGTCTTCTGTGGCGATAAGTCTTGAGTTTCTGTAGTTTATCAAGTGGTTGTGTGAATTACGGTGTTGTACGCAGGCATTCCTTGTGTCGTCAGACCTGCTTGCGTATTGGTGTTCTGAAACACGTGTTTGGAGGTCCCTTGATGTTTCGCCCACGTATAACTTGTTGCAGTCATTACAAGGGATTATGTATACCCCTGCAGAGGATGGAGGCTTGTCCTGTCTAGTACTGGTGATGTCCTTGATGGTCGTGGTTGTGGAGGTAGATACTTGGAATGATGTTTTGGCAAAGATGTTGGAAACATGTTTGGCAATGGAGTTGGTGGGAAGGACTATGTATCTCTTCTCGGCAGTGTCTTCTCTGGGTGTGTTGAAGATGTTTAATGCCCGCCGTATCTACCTCCACAACCACGACCATCAAGGACATCACCAGTAGTAGGCAGGACAAGCCTCCATCCTCTGCAGGGGTATACATAATCCCTTGTGTTAGGTAAGACACATATGCAACAGTTAGACATCTTTATTCCGAAACGTTTCGCCTACACAGTAGGCTTCTTCAGTCGAATACAGAAAGTAGGCAGGAACAGTAGAGATGTGAAGACGATGTAATCAGTCCATCACCCTTAAAGTCGTAGAATTTGAGGTTGTCAGTCCCTCGGCCTGGAGAAGTTCAGTTCCATGGACACAGACGGTATATAAAGGCTCAGAGTGAGGTGAATACTAGTGAGGTACCATTTCACCTCACTCTGAGCCTTTATATACCCTCTGTGTCCATGTATTGTTTGTAATGGCTTGATAAAGCTCCTGGAGAGCGAAACGTTGCCACAATAAATGTCACATTAGTTGCACTTGTGTCCTTTTACTTTAGATATTGTCGGTAATTCTACCAACTTTATTATGGCAGAAATGACATGTATGCCAGGGACGGGGTTCACTTATCTAGGTGTGGGGTGGGAGCACTGGCCAACTCAGTGGAGGGAGCTGTTAGGTCTTTAAACTAGGAATAGTTAGTGGTATGGGTTTTGGCGGGAAAACTGTGAAGTCGCAGTGTAGTAATATGAGTACTAGGAGAACTAGTAATAGGCAAAATGAGGTGGATATTGGAAAGCCAGTGGCACTAATTGACAAGGACAGTAATAGGTTTAGTGGAATAACAGAAAGGAGCAGGAAGGGTAAAGAGAGAGGAGGGTCTTTAAATATTTATTACACAAATAGTCGCAGTGCTAGGAATAAGATGGACGAGTTGAGACTAGCTGCTAGTGCAGGTAACATTGATGTATTTGCCATAACTGAGACGTGGTTTAATTCAAAAAGTCGGGACATGCCTGCAGAATGTCACATTCAGGGTTTTAAATTGTTCCAAGTAGATAGAAGTATCGGGAAGGGGGGTGGAGTGGCATTGTATGTCCGAGATCGATTGAACTGTTGCATAAAAATGGGTATTAAGTCTGAAGTAACACATACAGAGTCTGTTTGGATAGAATTTTCAGAGGGGCATGACAAATTAATTTTAGGTGTGATATACCGTCCCCCAAACTTAGATAGGGACCAGGGGAGACTACTATGGGAGGAAATTGTTAGGGCCACAAAGCACGATAATGTAGTAATTCTAGGAGACTTTAACTTTAGTCATATTGATTGGAATTTCTTGACTGGGAATTTAGAATCATACGACTTCTTAGAAGTAGTTCAGGATTGTTTTTTGAAGCAGTTTGTGACAGAACCTACAAGGGGTAATAACCTGCTTGACTTAGTTCTGGCAAACAATGAATCCCTTGTTAATAATTTGGAAGTTTCAGAGGAACTGGGTACTAGCGACCACAAATCAATTACATTTAGCATTGAATGGAAGTATGATAGTAGGGATAACTCAGTAACGGTCCGATTTTCGCTTAGCAGATTACGATGGGCTTAGGGAACACTTATCATCTGTTGACTGGTGTAACGAAGAAAGCTATCAATATGACAGTTTTCTGAACACCATATATGCTGCTCAAAGAACGTTTATCCCTTATAAAGAAATTAGATCAAATAGAAATGACCCAAAATGGATGAATAATAGGGTGAAATATGGTTTAGAAAGACACGTAAGCAAACACTATAACATATTTATTAGAAAACGTTTCGGTCCTGGAACCTTGATCACTTCTAACATACAGAGGTAGAAAGACATTATATATATAGGCGGAGAGTGAGATGTGACGCACGTGACCTGAGGAATGTCATAAGAACATAAGAATGTAACATAAGAATGCAACACTGGATACTACAAAATTTCAAGAACATTGGCATACATGATACTTAAGCAGCACCAACCCAACAACACAGGAGTCACGTGATTTCATCGTCTACCCTCGCCTCGCATGGGCCAGTAGGCCTTCTACAGTGTTCCTCCATTCTTATGTTCTTATGACATTCCTCAGGTCACGTGCGTCACATCTCACTCTCCGCCTATATATATAATGTTATAGTGTTTGCTTACGTGTCTTTCTAAACCAACTTGACGGTATTTATTACCAAGGTTTATACCAGGGTGAAATATCTACTAGGGCATAAGAAAGGAATTTATAGGCGTATCAAAAGAGATGAGGGTCATCTTATGAATCAGTATATTGATATTAAGAGGGACATTAAAAAGGGGATAAGAAAAGCTAAAAGGGACTATGAAATTAAAGTTGCTAGGGATTCTAAAACTAACCCAAAAAAAAATTTCCAGGTACATAGAACAAAAGTCAGAGATAAGATAGGTCCCCTTAAAAATAACTATGAGCATCTTACTGACAAAGAGAATGAAATGTGCTCGATTTTAAATAATTATTTTCTCTCGGTTTTTTACACAGGAAGACACTAATAATATTCCAGTAATTAATTTTTATAGTGGGCTAGAAGAAGATAAATTATGTAACATCACAGTCACTAGTGAAATGGTTGTGAAGCAGATAGACCGACTGAAGCAAAATAAGTCACCGGGTCCTGATGAGGTTTTTTCAAGGGTTCTTAAGGAATGCAAACTGGAACTCTGTGAACCATTAACTAATATTTTTAATTTATCTCTTCAAACAGGTGTAGTGTCTGATATGTGGAAGATGGCTAATGTAATTCCTATTTTTAAAACAGGGGACAAGTCGTTACCGTCAAATTACCGCCCAATAAGCCTGACCTTAATTGTAGGCAAATTACTAGAGTCAATTATAGCTGAGATTATAAGAAGCCATCTCGATAAGCATAGCTTGATTAATGATACTCAGCATGGATTCACAAGAGGCCGGTCTTGTCTAACTAATTTATTAACTTTCTTCAGTAAAGCTTTTGAGGCTGTTGACCACGATAAAGAATTTGATATCATTTACTTAGATTTTAGTAAGGCATTTGATAGAGTTCCGCACCAAAGACTGTTGAAGAAAGTAGCAGCTCATGGCATTGGGGGAAGGGTGCTCTCGTGGATCGAATCATGGCTCACAGACAGGAAGCAGAGTGTGTCCATAAATGGGATGAAATCCGAGTGGGGATCAGTAACAAGTGGCGTTCCACAGGGATCAGTCTTGGGCCCGTTGTTGTTTATAATATATATCAATGATCTTGATGAAGGAATTACTAGTGATATGAGCAAATTCGCCGATGACACAAAGATAGGTAGGATAATTGATTCAAACGTAGATGTTAGGGAACTTCAGGAGGATTTAGACAAACTCTATTCTTGGTCAGAAAAATGGCAGATGCAGTTCAGTGTAGATAAATGCAAGGTTCTGAAGCTCGGGAGTGTCCATAACCCTAGCACTTATAAGTTAAATAATGTAGAACTTAGCCATACAGATTGCGAAAAGGACTTGGGGGTTATGGTAAGCAGCAACCTTAAACCAAGACAGCAATGCCTAAGCGTACGTAATAAGGCAAATAGATTACTGGGATTTATATCAAGAAGTGTAAGCAACAGAAGTCCAGAGGTCATACTGCAGCTTTATACATCATTAGTAAGGCCTCACCTAGATTATGCAGCTCAATTCTGGTCTCCATATTATAGAATGGATATAAATTCGTTAGAAAACATTCAGCGTAGGATGACTAAATTAATATATAGCATTAGAAATCTTCCTTATGAAGAAAGATTGAAGACTCTTAAGTTACATTCACTTGTTAGACGAAGAATGAGGGGAGACCTGATCGAAGTGTATAAGTGGAAGATAGGTATTAATAAAGGGGATATTAACAAGGTCTTGAGGATATCTCTCCAAGAGAGAACCCGCAGTAATGGATTTAAATTAGATAAGTTTAGATTTAGAAAGGACATAGGAAAGTATTGGTTTGGAAATAGGGTAGTTGATGAGTGGAACAGTCTACCTAGTTGGGTTATTGAGGCTAGGACTTTGGGTAGTTTCAAATTTAGGTTGGATGAGTACATGAGTGGGAGGGGTTGGATTTGAGTGGGACTTTCACATCGGAGCTTGTTTCTTGGGTGGCATTGAAAATTGGGTTGGGCAAATGTTTTGTTAGTGGGATGAATTGTAAAGGACCTGCCTAGTATGGGCCAACAGGCCTGCTGCAGTGTTCCTCCTTTCTTATGTTCTTATGTTCTTATGTGTTACACATGTGCAATATACATCAAGCAAATAAATCCGTAATGAAGACATTAATAAACTAGCCGATGGAACGGCTAGTTTATTTTCAACCTTGTGTCCATCCAGTGCATGGTAGTGACCAGTGCATTGCACACACGTATCCGTCCTGCACAGAGGGTAGTAGCTAGCTTACTATCCTGTGGACGGTAGAGGCTGGTTTACTGCGCACCCCATATCCACCCTGTGAACGGCGCAGGCTAGTTTACTGTGCACCTTATATCCGAGGCTGGATATCGTGTGGATATGGATACATCTGAACAAGTATATACAATTCAAGTTTCAAACGTGAGACGGAAGATTGTTTAACAATGTGAAAATGTTGAGTAGAACTTTATATTCTGCGGGGAGAAAATGTCCAGGAAGTATCTGGGATAAGTCACCTGGGGGTGATAAGGATTACACACCCAGGGTAAGATGAAGACTACACTCACCAGGATAAGGATCAGAGCCGCACATTTGAGCGAGTTAATGACTCTTTGGAGAAAAGTTCAAGGAGGAAGAAATTAATTAAGAAGAGATGAGATCAAGCATGTAGAAGTGAGGAAGGAAGGAGAGATTGAAGGAAGGAGGAATAGCGGAAGGAGGGAGGAAGGGAAGAGGGAGAGACGGAAAGACGGAGGGACGAAGAGGGGGGGAGGGGGGGGGAAGTTTCAACAATCACTACTCCAAGAGTCTCTCCCAACACCTCCACTACTCCAAGAGTCCCTCCCAACACCCCCACTACTCCAAGAGTCTCTCCCAGCACCCTCACTATTCCAAGAGTCTCTCCTAACACCCCCACTACTCCAAGAGTCCCTCCCAACATCCTCACTCCTCCAAGAATATATCCTCACACCCCCACTCCTCCAAGAGGCTCGCACTCAGAGGCTGGCCACCACTAATCTACTGTGAGAGCCGGCCCAGCATCAAAGAGAATATGATCTTGGGTGTGGACCAGGCATTAATGAAGGCACGATAACAGCAGCCAGCCACAGGCTATTGGATTACTTAGCTACGACTCCCTAGAGGCTACTGAGGCTATTGATTACTTATCTAAGACCCCCCTAGACTCCAGGGCCTCAAGGCTACTGACTATTTATCGTGTCCCTGAGATTACCGAATTACTTAGAACGCCCTAGACTCAAAAGGCTACTACTGGATTACTTAGCTAGTGTGTCCTAGAAGATAGAGGCTACTTCATTACCTATAAAAAAGTGCCCAAGAGTCTAGAGGCTGCTGAATTCTTAGGCAAGAATACCCTAGACACCAGCGCTAACACCTACTAAGAAGCACGGAACGATGCCTACTGTCTTCAGCTATCTAAGGTGAACGGATCGACTACCTTACGCCTTGAAGACATACAGTAAACAAAACTAATTGTTAAGAATCTTCTCAGGAGATTTTAGAAGCTTTCATGACGGTAAGAGATAAGTTGAGAATACATCAAGATGAGGATAAAGATTTTTTCTTTCATTTTGTTAAAATGAAAGTGGTAAGCATGTGTTGATCTTTCAGCTTAAGGAGTGGTGGAGGCTCGATCCTCCTCCTGGTGATGAAACCAAAGACAGGCTGTAGGGTATCGTAGTGTCTGAGTCTACAAGAGGCCGCAATTTGAGCGAGTCGAGACTATAACATAAGAACATAAGAAAGGAGGAACACTGCAGCAGGCCTGTTGGCCCATACTAGGCAGGTCCTTCACAATCCATTTAACTAATAGGATATTTGCCCAACCCAATTTTCAATGCTACCCAAGAAATATGCTTTGATAATTCTAATTACTCATGTGCAAGTCCCACTCAAATCGAACCTCTCTCACTCATGTATTTATCGAACCTAAATTTGAAACTACCCAAGGTTTTAGCTTCAATTACCCTACTAGGCAGACTGTTCCACTTATCAACTACCCTATTTCCAAATACTTTCCTATATCCTTTCTAAATACTTTCCTATATCTTTTCTAAATCTAAACTTATCTATTTTGAATCCACACAAACCAAGAACCACACAAACCAGGGACGACACAAACCAGGGACGACACAAACCAGGGACGACACAAACCAGGGACGACACAAACCAGGGACGACACAAACCAGGGACGACACAAACCAGGGACGACACAAACCAGGGACGACACAAACCAGGGACGACACAAACCAGGGACGACACAAACCAGGGACGACACAAACCAGGGACGACACAAACCAAGAACCACACAAACCAGGGACGACACAAACCAGGGACGACACAAACCAGGGACGACACAAACCAGGGACGACACAAACCAGGGACGACACAAACCAGGGACGACACAAACCAGGGACGACACAAACCATGGACAACACAAACCAGGGACGACACAAACCAGGGACGACACAAACCAGGGACGACACAAACCATGGACAACACAAACCAGGGACGACACAAACCAGGGACGACACAAACCAGGGACGACACAAACCAGGGACGACACAAACCAGGGACGACACAAACCAGGGACGACACAAACCAGGGACGACACAAACCATGGACAACAAGAAACACTACTTCAGTAACACAATAGAGGGGAAATCATTCACTATATCATATAAGAATTCAATTAAATACATTTGCATAATTATCGTTCATTAGTCAATTAAAAATCATCACTCAGTGAGCGTTAGCACTTCAGTCATCAATGTGTCTGGTAGCTGGTGAGAGTGTGTCTGGTAGCTGGTGAGAGTGTGTCTGGTAGCTGGTGAGAGTGTGTCTGGTAGCTGGTGAGAGTGTGTCTGGTAGCTGGTGAGAGTGTGTCTGGTAGAGTGTCTGGTAGCTGGTGAGTGTGTCTGGTAGTTGGTGAGACTGTCTGGTAGCTGGTGAGAGTGTGTCTGGTAGTTGGTGAGACTGTCTGGTAGCTGGTGAGAGTGTGTCTGGTAGTTGGTGAGACTGTCTGGTAGCTGGTGAGAGTGTGTCTGGTAGTTGGTGAGACTGTCTGGTAGCTGGTGAGAGTGTGTCTGGTAGAGTGTGTCTGGTAGCTGGTGAGAGTGTGTCTGGTAGCTGGTGAGAGTGTGTCTGGTAGCTGGTGAGAGTGTCTGGTAGCTGGTGAGAGTGTGTCTGGTAGCTGGTGAGAGTGTGTCTGGTAGCTGGTGAGAGTGTGTCTGGTAGCTGGTGAGAGTGTGTCTGGTAGCTGGTGAGAGTGTGTCTGGTAGCTGGTGAGAGCATGTCTGGTAGCTGGTGAGAGTGTGTCTGGTAGCTGGTGAGAGTGTGTCTGGTAGCTGGTGAGAGTGTGTCTGGTAGCTGGTGAGAGTGTGTCTGGTAGCTGGTGAGAGTGTGTCTGGTAGCTGGTGAGAGTGTGTCTGGTAGCTGGTGAGAGTGTGTCTGGTAGCTGGTGAGAGTGTGTCTGGTAGCTGGTGAGAGTGTGTCTGGTAGCTGGTGAGAGTGTGTCTGGTAGCTGGTGAGAGTGTGTCTGGTAGCTGGTGAGAGTGTGTCTGGTAGCTGGTGAGAGTGTGTCTGGTAGCTGGTGAGAGTGTGTCTGGTAGCTGGTGAGAGTGTCTGGTCTGGTAGTGTGTCTGGTAGCTGGTGAGAGTGTGTCTGGTAGCTGGTGAGAGTGTGTCTGGTAGCTGGTGAGAGTGTGTCTGGTAGCTGGTGAGAGTGTGTCTGGTAGCTGGTGAGAGTGTGTCTGGTAGCTGGTGAGAGTGTGTCTGGTTGCTGGTGAGAGTGTGTCTGGTAGCTGGTGAGAGTGTGTCTGGTAGCTGGTGAGAGTGTGTCTGGTAGCTGGTGAGAGTGTGTCTGGTAGCTGGTGAGACTGTCTGGGAGCTGGTGAGAGTGTGTCTGGTAGCTGGTGAGAGTGTGTCTGGTAGCTGGTGAGTGTGTCTGGTAGCTGGTGAGAGTGTGTCTGGTAGCTGGTGAGAGTGTGTCTGGTAGCTGGTGAGAGTGTGTCTGGTAGTTGGAGAGTGAGAGTGTCTGGTAGCTGGTGAGAGTGTGTCTGGTAGCTGGTGAGAGTGTGTCTGGTAGCTGGTGAGAGTGTGTCTGGTAGCTGGTGAGAGTGTGTCTGGTAGCTGGTGAGAGTGTGTCTGGTAGCTGGTGAGAGTGTGTCTGGTAGCTGGTGAGAGTATGTCTGGTAGTTGGTGAGAGTGTGTCTGGTAGCTGGTGAGAGTGTGTCTGGTAGCTGGTGAGAGTGTGTCTGGTAGCTGGTGAGAGTGTCTGGTAGCTGGTGAGAGTGTGTCTGGTAGCTGGTGAGACTGTCTGGTAGCTGGTGAGAGTGTGTCTGGTAGCTGGTGAGAGTGTGTCTGGTAGCTGGTGAGAGTGTGTCTGGTAGCTGGTGAGAGTGTGTCTGGTAGCTGGTGAGAGTGTGTCTGGTAGCTGGTGAGAGTGTGTCTGGTAGCTGGTGAGAGTGTGTCTGGTAGCTGGTGAGAGTGTGTCTGGTAGCTGGTGAGAGTGTGTCTGGTAGCTGGTGAGAGTGTGTCTGGTAGCTGGTGAGAGTGTGTCTGGTAGCTGGTGAGAGTGTGTCTGGTAGCTGGTGAGAGTGTGTCTGGTAGCTGGTGAGAGTGTGTCTGGTAGCTGGTGAGAGTGTGTCTGGTAGCTGGTGAGAGTGTGTCTGGTAGCTGGTGAGAGTGTGTCTGGTAGCTGGTGAGAGTGTGTCTGGTAGCTGGTGAGAGTGTGTCTGGTAGCTGGTGAGAGTGTGTCTGGTAGCTGGTGAGAGTGTGTCTGGTAGCTGGTGAGAGTGTGTCTGGTAGCTGGTGAGAGTGTGTCTGGTAGCTGGTGAGAGTGTGTCTGGTAGCTGGTGAGAGTGTGTCTGGTAGCTGGTGAGAGTGTGTCTGGTAGCTGGTGAGAGAGCTGGTGAGTGTCTGGTAGCTGGTGAGAGTGTGTCTGGTAGCTGGTGAGAGTGTGTCTGGTAGCTGGTGAGTGTGTCTGGTAGCTGGTGAGTGTCTGGTAGCTGGTGAGTGTGTCTGGTAGTGTGTCTGGTAGCTGGTGAGAGTGTGTCTGGTAGCTGGTGAGAGTGTGTCTGGTAGCTGGTGAGAGTGTGTCTGGTAGCTGGTGAGTGTGTCTGGAGTGTGTCTGGTAGCTGGTGAGAGTGTGTCTGGTAGCTGGTGAGAGTGTGTCTGGTAGCTGGTGAGAGTGTGTTTGGTAGCTGGTGAGAGTGTGTCTGGTAGCTGGTGAGAGTGTGTCTGGTAGCTGGTGAGAGTGTGTCTGGTAGCTGGTGAGAGTGTGTCTGGTAGCTGGTGAGAGTGTGTCTGTTAGCGGGTGAGAGTGTGTCTGGTAGCTGGTAGCTGGTGAGAGTATGTCTGGTAGCTGGTGAGAGTGTGTCTGGTAGCTGGTGTGAGTGTGTCTGGTAGCTGGTGAGAGTGTGTCTGGTAGCTGGTGAGAGTGTGTCTGGTAGCTGGTGAGAGTGTGTCTGGTAGCTGGTGAGAGTGTGTCTGGTAGCTGGTGAGAGTGTGTCTGGTAGCTGGTGAGACTGTCTGGTAGCTGGTGAGAGTGTGTCTGGTAGCTGGTGAGACTGTCTGGTAGCTGGTGAGAGTGTGTCTGGTAGCTGGTGAGAGTGTGTCTGGTAGCTGGTGAGAGTGTGTCTGGTAGCTGGTGAGAGTGTGTCTGGTAGCTGGTGAGACTGTCTGGTAGCTGGTGAGAGTGTGTCTGGTAGCTGGTGAGAGTGTGTCTGGTAGCTGGTGAGAGTGTGTCTGGTAGCTGGTGAGAGTGTGTCTGGTAGCTGGTGAGACTGTCTGGTAGCTGGTGAGAGTGTGTCTGGTAGCTGGTGAGACTGTCTGGTAGCTGGTGAGAGTGTGTCTGGTAGCTGGTGAGAGTGTGTCTGGTAGCTGGTGAGACTGTCTGGTAGCTGGTGAGAGTGTGTCTGGTAGCTGGTGAGACTGTCTGGTAGCTGGTGAGAGTGTGTCTGGTAGCTGGTGAGAGTGTGTCTGGTAGCTGGTGAGACTGTCTGGTAGCTGGTGAGAGTGTGTCTGGTAGCTGGTGAGAGTGTGTCTGGTAGCTGGTGAGACTGTCTGGTAGCTGGTGAGAGTGTGTCTGGTAGCTGGTGAGAGTGTGTCTGGTAGCTGGTGAGAGTGTGTCTGGTAGCTGGTGAGACTGTCTGGTAGCTGGTGAGAGTGTGTCTGGTAGCTGGTGAGACTGTCTGGTAGCTGGTGAGAGTGTGTCTGGTAGCTGGTGAGAGTGTGTCTGGTAGCTGGTGAGAGTGTGTCTGGTAGCTGGTGAGACTGTCTGGTAGCTGGTGAGAGTGTGTCTGGTAGCTGGTGAGAGTGTGTCTGGTAGCTGGTGAGACTGTCTGGTAGCTGGTGAGAGTGTGTCTGGTAGCTGGTGAGAGTGTGTCTGGTAGCTGGTGAGACTGTCTGGTAGCTGGTGAGAGTGTGTCTGGTAGCTGGTGAGAGTGTGTCTGGTAGCTGGTGAGACTGTCTGGTAGCTGGTGAGAGTGTGTCTGGTAGTTGGTGAGAGTGTGTCTGGTAGCTGGTGAGAGTGTGTCTGGTAGTTGGTGAGACTGTCTGGTAGCTGGTGAGAGTGTGTCTGGTAGCTGGTGAGACTGTCTGGTAGCTGGTGAGAGTGTGTCTGGTAGCTGGTGAGACTGTCTGGTAGCTGGTGAGAGTGTGTCTGGTAGCTGGTGAGACTGTCTGGTAGCTGGTGAGAGTGTGTCTGGTAGCTGGTGTAGCTGGTGAGAGTGTGTCTGGTAGCTGGTGAGAGTGTGTCTGGAGTAGCTGGTGAGAGTGTGTCTGGTAGCTGGTGAGAGTGTGTCTGGTAGCTGGTGAGACTGTCTGGTAGCTGGTGAGAGTGTGTCTGGTAGCTGGTGAGACTGTCTGGTAGCTGGTGAGAGTGTGTCTGGTAGCTGGTGAGTACTGTCTGGTAGCTGGTGAGAGTGTGTCTGGTAGCTGGTGAGAGTGTGTCTGGTAGCTGGTGAGACTGTCTGGTAGCTGGTGAGAGTGTGTCTGGTAGCTGGTGAGACTGTCTGGTAGCTGGTGAGAGTGTGTCTGGTAGCTGGTGAGACTGTCTGGTAGCTGGTGAGAGTGTGTCTGGTAGCTGGTGAGAGTGTGTCTGGTAGCTGGTGAGACTGTCTGGTAGCTGGTGAGAGTGTGTCTGGTAGCTGGTGAGACTGTCTGGTAGCTGGTGAGACTGTCTGGTAGCTGGTGAGAGTGTGTCTGGTAGCTGGTGAGAGTGTGTCTGGTAGCTGGTGAGACTGTCTGGTAGCTGGTGAGACTGTCTGGTAGCTGGTGAGAGTGTGTCTGGTAGCTGGTGAGACTGTGTCTGGTAGCTGGTGAGAGTGTGTCTGGTAGCTGGTGAGAGTGTGTCTGGTAGCTGGTGAGACTGTGTCTGGTAGCTGGTGAGTGTGTCTGGTAGCTGGTGTGAGTGTGTCTGGTAGCTGGTGAGAGTGTGTCTGGTAGCTGGTGAGAGTGTGTCTGGTAGTTGGTGAGACTGTCTGGTAGCTGGTGAGACTGTCTGGTAGCTGGTGAGACTGTCTGGTAGCTGGTGAGACTGTCTGGTAGCTGGTGAGAGTGTGTCTGGTAGCTGGTGAGAGTGTGTCTGGTAGCTGGTGAGAGTGTGTCTGGTAGCTGGTGAGAGTGTGTCTGGTAGTTGGTGAGACTGTCTGGTAGCTGGTGAGACTGTCTGGTAGCTGGTGAGACTGTCTGGTAGCTGGTGAGACTGTCTGGTAGCTGGTGAGAGTGTGTCTGGTAGCTGGTGAGAGTGTGTCTGGTAGTTGGTGAGACTGTCTGGTAGCTGGTGAGACTGTCTGGTAGCTGGTGAGACTGTCTGGTAGCTGGTGAGAGTGTGTCTGGTAGCTGGTGAGAGTGTGTCTGGTAGCTGGTGAGACTGTCTGGTAGCTGGTGAGAGTGTGTCTGGTAGCTGGTGAGAGTGTGTCTGGTAGCTGGTGAGACTGTCTGGTAGCTGGTGAGAGTGTGTCTGGTAGCTGGTGAGAGTGTGTCTGGTAGCTGGTGAGACTGTGTCTGGTAGCTGGTGAGAGTGTGTCTGGTAGCTGGTGAGAGTGTGTCTGGTAGCTGGTGAGAGTGTGTCTGGTAGCTGGTGAGACTGTGTCTGGTAGGTGGTGAGTGTGTCTGGTAGCTGGTGTGAGTGTGTCTGGTAGTTGGTGAGACTGTCTGGTAGCTGGTGAGAGTGTGTCTGGTAGCTGGTGAGAGTGTGTCTGGTAGTTGGTGAGACTGTCTGGTAGCTGGTGAGACTGTCTGGTAGCTGGTGAGACTGTCTGGTAGCTGGTGAGAGTGTGTCTGGTAGCTGGTGAGAGTGTGTCTGGTAGCTGGTGAGACTGTGTCTGGTAGCTGGTGAGAGTGTGTCTGGTAGCTGGTGAGAGTGTGTCTGGTAGCTGGTGAGACTGTGTCTGGTAGCTGGTGAGTGTGTCTGGTAGCTGGTGTGAGTGTGTCTGGTAGCTGGTGAGAGTGTGTCTGGTAGCTGGTGAGAGTGTGTCTGGTAGCTGGTGAGACTGTGTCTGGTAGCTGGTGAGAGTGTGTCTGGTAGCTGGTGAGACTGTCTGGTAGCTGGTGAGACTGTGTCTGGTAGCTGGTGAGAGTGTGTCTGGTAGCTGGTGAGACTGTCTGGTAGCTGGTGAGACTGTGTCTGGTAGCTGGTGAGAGTGTGTCTGGTAGCTGGTGAGACTGTCTGGTAGCTGGTGAGACTGTCTGGTAGCTGGTGAGAGTGTGTCTGGTAGCTGGTGAGAGTGTGTCTGGTAGCTGGTGAGACTGTGTCTGGTAGCTGGTGAGAGTGTGTCTGGTAGCTGGTGAGACTGTCTGGTAGCTGGTGAGACTGTGTCTGGTAGCTGGTGAGAGTGTGTCTGGTAGCTGGTGAGACTGTCTGGTAGCTGGTGAGACTGTGTCTGGTAGCTGGTGAGAGTGTGTCTGGTAGCTGGTGAGACTGTCTGGTAGCTGGTGAGACTGTCTGGTAGCTGGTGAGAGTGTGTCTGGTAGCTGGTGAGAGTGTGTCTGGTAGCTGGTGAGAGTGTGTCTGGTAGCTGGTGAGAGTGTGTCTGGTAGCTGGTGAGAGTGTCTGGTAGCTGGTGAGAGTGTGTCTGGTAGCTGGTGAGAGTGTGTCTGGTAGCTGGTGAGAGTGTCTGGTAGCTGGTGAGAGTGTGTCTGGTAGCTGGTGAGAGTGTGTCTGGTAGCTGGTGAGAGTGTCTGGTAGCTGGTGAGAGTGTGTCTGGTAGCTGGTGAGAGTGTGTCTGGTAGCTGGTGAGAGTGTGTCTGGTAGCTGGTGAGAGTGTGTCTGGTAGCTGGTGAGAGTGTCTGGTAGCTGGTGAGAGTGTGTCTGGTAGCTGGTGAGTGTGTCTGGTAGCTGGTGAGAGTGTCTGGTAGCTGGTGAGAGTGTGTCTGGTAGCTGGTGAGAGTGTGTCTGGTAGCTGGTGAGAGTGTGTCTGGTAGCTGGTGAGAGTGTGTCTGGTAGCTGGTGAGAGTGTGTCTGGTAGCTGGTGAGAGTGTGTCTGGTAGCTGGTGAGAGTGTGTTTGGTAGCTGGTGAGAGTGTGTCTGGTAGCTGGTGAGAGTGTGTCTGGTAGCTGGTGAGAGTGTGTTTGGTAGCTGGTGAGAGTGTGTCTGGTAGCTGGTGAGAGTGTGTCTGGTAGCTGGTGAGAGTGTGTCTGGTAGCTGGTGAGAGTATGTCTGGTAGCTGGTGAGAGTGTGTCTGGTAGCTGGTGTGAGTGTGTCTGGTAGCTGGTGAGAGTGTGTCTGGTAGCTGGTGAGAGTGTGTCTGGTAGCTGGTGAGAGTGTGTCTGGTAGCTGGTGAGAGTGTGTCTGGTAGCTGGTGAAAGTGTGTCTGGTAGCTGGTGAGAGTGTGTCTGGTAGCTGGTGAGAGTGTGTCTGGTAGCTGGTGAGAGTGTGTCTGGTAGCTGGTGAGAGTGTGTCTGGTAGCTGGTGAGTGTGTCTGGTAGCTGGTGAGAGTGTGTCTGGTAGCTGGTGAGAGTGTGTCTGGTAGCTGGTGAGAGTGTGTCTGGTAGCTGGTGAGAGTGTGTCTGGTAGCTGGTGAGAGTATGTCTGGTAGCTGGTGAGAGTGTGTCTGGTAGCTGGTGAGAGTGTGTCTGGTAGCTGGTGAGAGTGTGTCTGGTAGCTGGTGAGAGTGTGTCTGGTAGCTGGTGAGAGTGTGTCTGGTAGCTGGTGAGAGTGTGTCTGGTAGCTGGTGAGAGTGTGTCTGGTAGCTGGTGAGAGTGTGTCTGGTAGCTGGTGAGAGCATGTCTGGTAGCTGGTGAGAGTGGGGGTAGCTGGTGAGAGTGGGGGTAGCTGGTGAGAGTGGGGGTAGCTGGTGAGAGTGTGTCTGGTAGCTGGTGAGAGTGTGTCTGGTAGCTGGTGAGAGTGTGTCTGGTAGCTGGTGTGAGTGTGTCTGGTAGCTGGTGAGAGTGTGTCTGGTAGCTGGTGAGAGTGTGTCTGGTAGCTGGTGAGAGTGTGTCTGGTAGCTGGTGAGAGTGTGTCTGGTATCTGGTGAGAGTGTGTCTGGTAGCTGGTGAGAGTATGTCTGGTAGCTGGTGTGAGTGTGTCTGGTAGCTGGTGAGAGTGTGTCTGGTAGCTGGTGTGAGTGTGTCTGGTAGCTGGTGAGAGTGTGTCTGGTAGCTGGTGAGAGTGTGTCTGGTAGCTGGTGTGAGTGTGTCTGGTAGCTGGTGTGAGTGTGTCTGGTAGCTGGTGAGAGTGTGTCTGGTAGCTGGTGAGAGTGTGTCTGGTAGCTGGTGAGAGTGTGTCTGGTAGCTGGTGAGAGTGTGTCTGGTAGCTGGTGAGAGTGTGTCTGGTAGCTGGTGAGAGTGTCTGGTAGCTGGTGAGAGTGTGTCTGGTAGCTGGTGAGAGTGTGTCTGGTAGCTGGTGAGAGTGTGTCTGGTAGCTGGTGAGAGTGTGTCTGGTAGCTGGTGAGAGTGTGTCTGGTAGCTGGTGAGAGTGTGTCTGGTAGCTGGTGAGAGTGTGTCTGGTAGCTGGTGAGTGTGTCTGGTAGCTGGTGAGAGTGTGTCTGGTAGCTGGTGAGAGTGTGTCTGGTAGCTGGTGAGAGTGTGTCTGGTAGCTGGTGAGAGTATGTCTGGTAGCTGGTGAGTGTGTCTGGTAGCTGGTGAGAGTGTGTCTGGTAGCTGGTGAGAGTGTGTCTGGTAGCTGGTGAGTGTGTCTGGTAGCTGGTGAGAGTGTGTCTGGTAGCTGGTGAGAGTGTGTCTGGTAGCTGGTGAGAGTGTGTCTGGTAGCTGGTGAGAGTGTGTCTGGTAGCTGGTGAGAGTGTCTGGTAGCTGGTGAGAGTGTGTCTGGTAGCTGGTGAGAGTGTGTCTGGTAGCTGGTGAGTGTGTCTGGTAGCTGGTGAGTGTGTCTGGTAGCTGGTGAGAGTGTGTCTGGTAGCTGGTGAGTGTGTCTGGTAGCTGGTGAGTGTGTCTGGTAGCTGGTGAGAGTGTGTCTGGTAGCTGGTGAGAGTGTGTCTGGTAGCTGGTAAGAGTTTGTTTGGTAGGTGGCTACAGTGTGTTTGTTAGCGAACAACAGTGTGTTTGTTAGCGAACAACAGTGTGTTTGTTAGCGAATAACAGTGTGTTTGGTAGCGAACAACAGTGTGTTTGTTAGCGAACAACAGTGTGTTTGGTAGCGAACAACAGTGTGTTTGTTAGCGAACAACAGTGTGTTTGTTAGCGAACAACAGTGTGTTTGGTAGCGAACAACAGTGTGTTTGGTAGCGAACAACAGTGTGTTTGGTAGCGAACAACAGTGTGTTTGGTAGGGAGACAACAGTGTGTTTGTTAGCGGACAACAGTGTGTTTAGTAGGGAGACAACAGTGTGTTTGGTAGGGAGACAACAGTGTGTTTGGTAGCGAACAACAGTGTGTTTAGTAGGGAGACAACAGTGTGTTTGGTAGGGAGACAACAGTGTGTTTGGTAGCGAACAACAGTGTGTTTAGTAGGGAGACAACAGTGTGTTTGGTAGCGAACAACAGTGTGTTTAGTAGGGAGACAACAGTGTGTTTGGTAGGGAGACAACAGTGTGTTTAGTAGGGAGACAACAGTGTGTTTGGTAGCGAACAACAGTGTGTTTAGTAGGGAGACAACAGTGTGTTTGGTAGGGAGACAACAGTGTGTTTGGTAGCGAACAACAGTGTGTTTGGTAGCGAACAACAGTGTGTTTGGTAGGGAGACAACAGTGTGTTTGGTAGGGGACAACAGTGGGTTTGGTAGCGAACAACAGTGTGTTTGGTAGCGAACAACAGTGTGTTTGGTAGGGAGACAACAGTGTGTTTGGTAGCGAACAACAGTGTGTTTGGTAGGGAGACAACAGTGTGTTTGGTAGGGGACAACAGTGGGTTTGGTAGCGAACAACAGTGTGTTTGGTAGCGAACAACAGTGTGTTTGGTAGGGAGACAACAGTGTGTTTGGTAGGGGACAACAGTGGGTTTGGTAGCGAACAACAGTGTGTTTGGTAGCGAACAACAGTGTGCTTGGTAGCGAACAACAGTGTGTTTGGTAGGGAGACAAAAGTGTGTTTGGTAGCAAACAGCAGTGTGTTTGGTAGCGAACAACGGTGTGTTTGGTAGGGAGACAATAGTGTATTTGGTAGCGAACAACAGTGTGTTTGGTAGCGAACAACAGTGTGTTTGGTAGCGGACAACAGTGTGTTTGGTAGCGAACAACAGTGTGTTTGGTAGGGAGAGAAAAGTGTGTTTTTTAGCAAACAGCAGTGTGTTTGGTAGCGAACAACGGTGTGTTTGGTAGGGAGACAATAGTGTGTTTGGTAGCGAACAACAGTGTGTTTGGTAGCGGACAACAGTGTGTTTGGTAGCGAACAACAGTGTGTTTGGTAGCGAACAACAGTGTGTTTGGTAGGGAGACAACAGTGTGTTTGGTAGGGGACAACAGTGTGTTTGGTAGCGGACAACAGTGTGTTTGGTAGCGAACAACAGTGTGTTTGGTAGCGAACAACAGTGTGTTTGGTAGCGAACAACAGTGTGTTTGGTAGGGAGACAAAAGTGTGTTTGGTAGCAAACAGCAGTGTGTTTGGTAGCGAACAACGGTGTGTTTGGTAGGGAGACAATAGTGTGTTTGGTAGCGAACAACAGTGTGTTTGGTAGGGAGACAACAGTGTGTTTGGTAGCGAACAACAGTGTGTTTGGTAGGGAGACAATAGTGTGTTTGGTAGCGAACAACAGTGTGTTTGGTAGGGAGACAACAGTGTGTTTGGTAGCGAACAACAGTGTGTTTTTTAGGGAGACAACAGTGCGTTTGGTAGCGGACAACAGTGTGTTTGGAAGCAGACAACAGTGTGTTTGGTAGCGAACAACAGTGTGTTTGGTAGCGAACAACAGTGTGTTTGGTAGCAGACAACAGTGTGTTTGGTAGCGAACAACATTGTGTTTGGTAGGGAGACAACAGTGTGTTTGGTAGCAAACAACAGTGTGTTTGGTAGCGAACCACAGTGTGTTTGGTAGCGAACAACAGTGTGTTTGGTAGGGAGACAACAGTGTGTTTGGTAGCAAACAACAGTGTGTTTGGTAGCGAACCACAGTGTGTTTGGTAGGGAGACAACAGTGTGTTTGGTAGCAGACAACAGTGTGTTTGGTAGGGGACAACAGTGTGTTTGGTAGGGAGACAACAGTGTGTTTGGTAGGGGACAACAGTGTGTTTGGTAGGGAGACAACAGTGTGTTTGGTAGGGGACAACAGTGTGTTTGGTAGCGAACAACAGTGTGTTTGGTAGCGAACAACAGTGTGTTTGGTAGCGAACTACAGTGTGTTTGGTAGGGAGACAACAGTTTGTTTGGTAGGGAGACAACAGTGTGTTTGGTAGCGAACAACAGTGTGTTTGGTAGCGAACAACAGTGTGTTTGGTAGGGAGACAACAGTGTGTTTGGTAGCGAACAACAGTGTGTTTGGTAGGGAGACAACAGTGTGTTTGGTAGCAGACAATAGTGTGTTTGGTAGGGGACAACAGTGTGTTTGGTAGGGGACAACAGTGTGTTTGGTAGGGGACAACAGTGTGTTTGGTAGGGGACAACAGTGTGTTTGGTAGGGGACAACAGTTTAACATATACCACTGTTACTCTAACATGTACCTCTGTTACTCTATTACTTTAGACTCATACCCCTGTTACTCTATTACTTTAGACTCGTATCTCTGTTACTCTATTACTTTAGACTCGTACCTCTTTTATTCTATTACTTTAGACTCGTATCTCTGTTACTCTATTAATTTAGACTCGTACCTTTCTTACTTTAAACTTGTTCCTCTCTTCTTAGTCTAAGAATGTGCATTCTGTTATTATTCGTAAAATGGCAAAAAGAGTTACGCTAAAAATACCGTGAAATATTTCTTCACAAAGAGAATGTCACCCAGCTGGAATGTGAGGATCCAGAAGGCGACAGTGTGTGCTGCAACCACTGGAATGAGAGGACCCAGGAGGCGGCAGTGTGTGCTGCAACCACTGGAATGAGAGGACCCAGGAGGCGGCAGTGTGTGCTGCAACCACTGGAATGTGAGGATCCAGGAGGCAGCAGTGTGTGATGCAATTCCTCGAATATGAGGATCCAGGAAGCGGTAATGTGTGCTGCAACTACTGGAATGTTAGAATCCAGGAGGCGGCAGTGAGTGTGTTACAATTACTGGAATGAGAGGATTCAAGAGGCAGTGTGTGTTGCAACTTCTGGAATGTGTGGGGTCCAGGAGGCGGCAGTGAGTGGTACAACTACTGGGAACTGGAAACCACAATCCGACAACCTAAAACACTGAAACGGGACACTCCGAGCACAGCTCTGCTCTTGTAACCACATGTTCAAGCAATATACACTCACTCGCACACACACAACACACAGTGATGTAGAGGAGGCAAATTCCAGGATCTATTCATAATTTTAAGAAGAGGTAAGATGAAACTCTTGGAAAAGGGAGAGAGTGGACTTAGCAACGACCAGCTAAGAGACAGGGTCGGAAGTTGTGACTCAACCCCTGCAATTACAAATAGGTTAGTACACACACACACTCTCTCTCTCACACACACACACACACACACACACACACACACACACACACACACACACACACACACACACACACACACACACACACACACACACAAACACACACACACACACACAAACACACACACACACACAAACACACACACAAACACACACACAAACACACACACACACACAAACACACACACACACACAAACACACACACACACACAAACACACACACAAACACACACACAAACACACACACACACAAACACACACACACACACACACACACACAAACACACACACACACACACACACACATAACACACACACACACAAAACACACACACACACAAACACACACACAAACACACACACACACACACACACACACACACACACACACACACAGACTACAAACCTCACTCAAGGAAAAAGATCTTGGGGTGAGTATAACACCAGGCACATCTCCTGAAGCGCACATCAACCAAATAACTGCTGCAGCATATGGGCGCCTAGCAAACCTCAGAACAGCATTCCGACATCTTAATAAGGAATCGTTCAGGACCCTGTACACCGTATACGTTAGGCCCACATTGGAGTATGCGGCACCAGTTTGGAACCCACACCTAGCCAAGCACGTAAAGAAACTAGAGAAAGTGCAAAGGTTTGCAACAAGACTAGTCCCAGAGCTAAGAGGTATGTCCTACGAGGAGAGGTTAAGGGAAATCAACCTGACGACACTGGAGGACAGGAGAGATAGGGGGGACATGATAACGACATACAAAATACTGAGAGGAATTGACAAGGTGGACAAAGACAGGATGTTCCAGAGATTGGACACAGTAACAAGGGGACACAGTTGGAAGCTGAAGACACAGATGAATCACAGGGATGTTAGGAAGTATTTCTTCAGCCACAGAGTAGTCAGTAAGTGGAATAGTTTGGGAAGCGATGTAGTGGAGGCAGGATCCATACATAACTTTAAGCAGAGGTATGATAAAGCTCACGGCTCAGGGAGAGTGACCTAGTAGCGATCAGTGAAGAGGCGGGGCCAGGAGCTCGGACTCGACCCCCGCAACACACACAAACACACACACACACACACACACACACACAAACAAACACACACACACAAACACATACACACACACAAACACACACACACACACACACACACAAACACACACACACACACAAACACACACACACACACACACACACAAACACACACACAAACACACACACACACACACACAACTAGGTGAGTACACACACACACACACACACACACACACAACACACACACAACACACACACAACACACACACAAACACATACACAAACACACACACACACACACACACACACACACACACACACACACAAACACACACGCACACAAACACACACACACACACACACACACACACACACACACACACACACACACACACACACACACACACACACACACACACACACACACACACACACGTACTCATATACAACAGGCCTAGTGTCTAATCGACATGTGCCTAGGACAAAATGGTAACTAACACACACACAGATAATGGTGGAAAAAAAATCACACCTATACGCCCGCTCAGATTTCTTCCTTCTCACCTCCTATTCCCATCAACTACCATCCCATCCATCGTCACACGCAAACCTTACACGCACACCTTGCGTGCAGGCAACACCAGCGTGCACGCCACCTGCAGCTCTCATTCAAACAATTGATGATCCCACAGGGTCTCTGGCAAGAAGCACGACCGATCGAATTCCGATTTTCAGCCGAGTCTTCAAGGAAACCCAAACTCTAATACTCAAATCTGGTGAGAGTATTCACCCCTGGTTCCCCAGAGTGGAACGTCGAGCTATTTCCAAAAGTTGAAGTGAAGATTCTATCCCTAACTTCCTAATTCAACCCTGAAATTTTCATATTGCCAGGTCCTTTGGTAATATTTTCACCTTGAATCACTTCCCATACTGTTAGGTTTAATTGTACTTAAAAAATACCACATGGACTTTAAGTTTAGGGCACCAAAGGCGAATAAAAAAAGTCACAATACCGTGGCTGGAACAGTTTACCAAGAACCCCGAGGTTAGGAGAGGAACTGGAATATACCTGGAAAGGGTTTCGGGAGTCAACGCCCCCACGGCCTGGTCTGTGAGCTTCGCCATGGTTCTGACTTGATAATGGTCCCGAACGGACCGAAACGTCGTCATAAGGTTCTAGATTTAGATTACAATTTGCCGCCCAAGTGGCTAGTCTATTGTGCACCACATATCCATCCCGTGGTGGGCAGCACAAGAATTTATGGATACACAAAAGGCCTAGGAACTAGGCCCCCAAAAGGGTTAACAGGAATACATCTGGATTTATGTCTACATTTGTCTTTATATCGCATATTTTTAATACACCTCTGATGAGGTCCGAGAGCCTTTCTATTCCCGGAGGCCGGCCATGGGCCAGGCTCGTTTTGTGCTTGCCTAGTTAATCCTGTTGTTGCTGCTGGTGGCCAGCGTCTGGATCTGAATCCGTACCTGCCAGGTGTGAGCTGAGAGGTTCGTATGGTGTCTGCCTGAAGTCTGGACAGGAAGTAGATTAAATAACATTGACACAATAAACTTTCACACAACATTCACAACAACAGCTTTCACGCAACTTTCACACAAAAGTTTTCAAACAGCTTTCACACAGAACATTCACACAACATCAACGAAACGCTTACACAACACTCACACAACGCACACAACATTCACACAACAAACAGTCACACAACAGTCACACAACAGTCACACAACAAACAGTCACACAACAGTCACACAACAAACAGTCACACAACAGTCACACAACAAACAGTCACACAACAGTCACACAACAAACAGTCACACAACAGTCACACAACAAACAGTCACACAACAGTCACACACCAGTCACACAACAGTCACACAACAGTCACACAACAGTCACGCAACAGTCACATAACAGTCACACAACAGTCACGCAACAGTCACACAACAGTCACACAACAGTCACACAACAGTCACACAACAGTCACACAAGACTCACACAACTAGAAAGAAGCCGATAAATTATTCTTTTAGAAATATATAACTAAAAGGAAAGAGAAAGAATAGAAAAGAAATAGAAATGAGAGAAGAGAAACACAAAGAAGCGAAAAGGGGAAGGCGAGGATATAGGCAACTGTGACATGGATAGTAGAGTGTGAGGATAGGAGAATGTGAGGGAAGGATCGGAGTGGGAGAAGAAAAGGGAAAGGGTGTGAGAATAGAATTATATAAGAAGGATAGTGTGAGAAGGTTAGGAGTGCGAGGAGGATTTTCAGTGTGAGAGGGTTAGGAGGGAAGATCGGAAGGATAGAAGAGTGTAGCTGGACTAAAAAATAGGGCCATTAGGAGGATAGAATAGAGGATAGAAGAGTGGTAGGGAGCGAAGGTGCGTGGCTGTCAATAGAATCTGCTCTACCAGCAGAATCTATTAGTTAGAACTTGTACCTTCACCGCCTCCGTCAAGGCCATTTCTTACTCTTCATTCCTTTCCTCCTCCTCCTCCTCCTCCTCCTCCTTCTCCTTCTCCTCCTCCTCCTTCTCCTCCTCCTCTTCCCTTTCTTACTTTTCCATATATTCTTTTTATCTTTATTTGCACCGTCTCCTTTCCACTACCACCTTTCTGCTACATATTTCCGTATCTTCTTCTTTGTTGCTTCATCATTCCTTCTCTCTTCCTTCTTTGTTCTTTTCCCCCTCTTCCTTCTACATTCCTTCTGGTCTCGTAGCATTAACCTCTTTTCGTTAACACAACCGTTCTTTCTGGTCTTCCTGTGTGAGCACGTTTATTAGCTTCCCTTCCTTCTACGACTCTTGTTCCTCTTCTTTAGTTGATTCCCTGTTTATCTCCTTCCTCTTATTTTTTTGTTTATCTTCCTTCCTTGATTGTTGCCTCTTATCCTTATCTTATGACTTCTATTGTTTCACTTCTATTTTAATGGTTCTATCTATAGCACTATCTTGCTCTCTCTGGCACCCATTTTATTGCCCTAATGGCACCTCCTCTGGCCCTCTTTGTCACCCTATAGTACCCCTTGTCACCCTCCGGCACCAGTTGTCACTCTCTGGCAACCCTTGGCACTCTCTGGTACCCTTTGTCACTCTCTGGCATCTTTTGTCACTCTCTGGCACCCTTTGTCACTCTCTGGCATCCTTTGTCACTCTGGCACCCTTGTCACTCTCTGGCAACTTTTGTCACTCTCTGGCAACTTTTGTCACTCTCTGGCAACTATTGTTTCTCTCTGGCACCCCTTGTTGCTCTCTGGCACCCCTTGTTGCTCTCCGCACTTCTTGTCACTGTTTGGCAACTCTTGCTACTCTCTGGCATCCCTTCTCACTCTCTGGCACTCCTTTTCAACTTCTGGCATTCATGGGGCCCCTGTCACTGCTGACCTCGGCAGTGCTGATAGAGCACTCATGCCTGGCTCTGTGTATTATCTTTTCTCTGGGAATTTCTTTAGCTTCTACGTAAAGATATTGCATTCTCTCTTCTCTCTCTCTCTCTCTCTCTCTCTCTCTCTCTCTCTCTCTCTCTCTCTCTCTCTCTCTCTCTCTCTCTCTCTCTCTCTCTCTCTCTCTCTCACACACACACACACACACACATATGGATTTCCCAAGATACCTCTCTCAGCCTAGCCTGACCACCTGATCAACCAGGTTTATACTGCCCGAGACCCACAGACCTCACTGATCAGGCACTCAACCAAACTGGTATCCGTGGCTCGGTTGGTAGCCCCCTCAGCTCCCCGAGGGGTCGGAGGCTCGATCGCCGGTACAGGTGGAAGTACCTGGGCATGTTTTCTTACAGCTGCTGCCCCTTGTTCACGTAGCAGTAAGTAGGTACCTGGGAGCTAATCGACTGTTACGAGTGGTATACCATAGGATTATTTTTTGTATACCTTGGATAGGGCTGAGCTCTGGGATAAGCTGAGGTAGGATAAGAGCTGTTAACCTGCTAATTCATCTGTGCCCCCCCTTCCCCCCCCAAAAAAAAAAGCTTAGGATTTCAAAATAGGCATACGCGGAATTTTTTTTTAAACTCAGTTTCAATTCCATGAAAAACAATGCATCGCTGATGATAAAAGACGAATAACAATTACAAATAAATGAAAGTGGTAACAAAGAACAAATAAATAAGTTAAAAAAAAAACGGTGAGGTGTAGACAAACTTTTGATAAGTAGGAATTGTTTCACATAGGGAAGTGTTGTGTGGAGACGCAGCAGCAGCATGACAACACAATGTTTCTCAACCAGCTGAAGCTTGGGGAATTTACGAATTTGACGTTCGTAAACCTACCGAAGGAACCAGTGAATGTTTAGTCTGTACTGAAGGAAGTAGTGAATGTTTAGTCTCTACTGAAGGAACTAGTGAATATTTTGCTTCTGTTAAAGAAAAGTGTCAGGAAATTCCGTTAGACTGCGACACAATAAACATGACAGGTTCAGGATGGCAGTTGCTGGAATCTATAACAGAGAAAAATCGGTAAATTTCTCGGAATAAAATTAAATCACGAACACTTAATTATGATCCTCCCTCCCTTCCCCCATCAAAAAAAAACAAAATTCTTCGTAAAGAAATATATTAAACTTCTCTATCATTATGATAAACACGCAACTAGTTGCCAGGATTTACAAAAACTGTGGAAATATATAAAAAAAACTATTGATCTTGATGGATTATAATCTGGGCAGGTAGGAATGACTTAAGACTTTACATTAATAACTGTAATTATAAGGTGTAGTCTTTACCACCTGCAAAGACTATGTTAATATATTGTTTGTGCTCTGTGATAGGTAAGGTATCATGTGTGACCACAGTGGTGCATAAACACAGGTCTCATTAGTAATAGATGAGGCTTGATGTATAAGGCACATGTGCAGCACCTGGGTGTTGTGTTTGATGTATAAGGCACATGTGCAGCACCTGGGTGTTGTGTTTGATGTATAAGGCACATGTGCAGCACCTGGGTGCTGTGTTTGATGTATTAGGCACATGTGCAGCACCTGGGTGTTGCGTTTGATGTATAAGGCACATGTGCAGCACCTGGGTGTTGTGTTTGATGTATAAGGCACATGTGCAGCACCTGGGTGTTGTGTTTGATGTACAAGGCACATGTGCAGCACCTGGGTGCTGTGTTTGATGTATTAGGCACATGTGCAGCACCTGGGTGTTGTGTTTGGTGTATAAGACGCATGTGCAGCACCTGGGTGTTGTGTTTGATGTATAAGGCACATGTGCAGCACCTGGGTGCTGTGTTTGATGTATAAGGCACATGTGCAGCACCTGGGTGTTGTGTTTGATGTATAAGGCACATGTGCAGCACCTGGGTGTTGTGTTTGATGTATAAGGCACATGTGCAGCACCTGGGTGCTGTGTTTGATGTATAAGGCACATATGCAGCACCTGGGTGTTGTGTTTGGTGTATAAGACGCATGTGCAGCACCTGGGTGTTGTGTTTGATGTATAAGGCACATGTGCAGCACCTGGGTGCTGTGTTTGATGTATAAGGCATATGTGCAGCACCTGGGTGTTGTGTTTGATGTATAAGGCACATGTGCAGCACCTGGGTGCTGTGTTTGATGTATTAGGCACATGTGCAGCACCTGGGTGTTGTGTTTGGTGTACAAGGCGCATGTGCAGCACCTGGGTGCTGTGTTTGATGTATAAAGCACATGTGCAGCACCTGGGTGTTGTGTTTGATGATCAGCGTATCACTGTGCAGAGCGTTATCGTGTCAATTAATTCACTTGTTAAAGTCAATTTATATCCACTGGTTTAGGATAAGCTAGATTTAGCTAGCTTTAAAAAGCTAAGTAGGTGAAAATATCCATTACTAATTTTTTCGTAGTACTGACCCAATTTATTACAGTTTTGTGGTTGAATTTCAGCACAGCCTGGGGAACCAGAACTAATTACCGCGTGTGGTCATTAGCCTTTATCACTATCCGGAAATGTGAATGCATGTGGGGGGATGCAAGCGGGAAGAATCACATGTGGGTGATGCAAGAGGAAAGAAACAGTAGTTAGTCAAACTTTGGAAACTTAAATTAGGCAATTAAGTGGGACAGTTTCAGTTTCATTAGACAGTCCATCTTGGTGAAGCTCTGCCGTACCCACATCCCAGTGCACCCAGATGTAATTACCCACACGAAAATAACATAGCATCGAAAGTCATGTCTGACGCGAAACTGCTGTATAGCCACATCAGGAGGAAGACAACAGTCAAGGACCAGGTAATCAGGTTTTGGAAAAAAGGTGGGGAGTTCACAAGAAACGACCAAGAAGTATGTGAGGAGCTCAACACAAGATTTAAAAAAATATTTACAGTGGAGACAGAAAGGACTCTGAGAAGATAGAACACAGGGATACACCAACACGGGATATACAAACAAGTGTTGGATGAAATACAAACAACCGAGGAGGTGAAGGAGCTACTAAGTGATTTTGAAATCTCAAAGACGGTGGGACCGGACATCACTCCATGGGTCCTCAGAGAGGGAGCAGAGACGCTGTGTGTGCCACTAACCATAATTTTCAACACATCCCTTGAAACTGGGAAACTGCCTGAGGTAGTACCCATTTCTAAGAAAGGAGACAGAAACGAGGCACTAAACTATAGACCAGTGTCACTGACGTATATAGTATGCAAAGTTATGGAGAAGATTACCAGGAGGAGAGTGGTGGAGCACCTGGAACGGGACAAGAGTATAAACGCCAACCAGCACGGATTCATTGAAGGCAAATCCTGTGTCACAAGCCTACTGGACTTTTATGACAACGTAACAGAGGTAAGATACGAGAGAGAGGGGTGGGTTGATTGCATTTTCTTGGACTGCAAGAAGGCCTTCGACACAGTTACTCACAGGAGATTAGTGCAGAAGCTAGAGGATCAGGCACGTATAACACGAAGGGCACTGCAATGGATCAGAGAATAACTGACAGGGAGGCAAAAACGAGTCATGGTACGTGATGAGGTATCACAGTGGATACCTGTGACGAGCAGGGTCCCACAAGGGTCAGTCCTAGGACCAGTGCTATTTTTGGAATATGTGAATGACATGATGGAAAGGATAGAAACAGAAGTGTCCCTTTCCACAGATGATGTGAAGTAATGAAAAGAATTAAATCAGATGAGGAGCAGACAGGACTACAAAGAGATCTGGACAGGCTGGACGCGTGTTCCAGCAACTGGCTTCTCGAATTTCACCCCGCCAAATACAAAGTCATGAAGATCGGGGAAGGGCACAGAAGACCGCAGACAAAGTATAGGCTAGGCGGCCAAAGATTGCAAACCTCGCTCATGGAGAAAGATCTTGGGGTGAGTATAATACCAAACACGTCTCCGGAAGCACACTTAACCAGATAACCGCTGCAGCATATGGGCGCCTGGCGTACCTGTGCTGCATACTCCAGTATGGGCCTGACGTACACCGTGTACGTCAGGCTCATGCTGGAGTATGCAGCACCAGTTTGGAATCCACACCTGGTCAAGCACGTCAAGAAATTGGAAAAAGTACAAAGGTTTGCAACAAGGATAGTCCTACAAAGAAACGTTAAGGGAAATCGGCCTGACAACACTGGAGGACAGGAGGGTTAGGGGAGACACGAAAACGACGTACAAAATACTGCGAGGAATAGATAAGGTGGACAGGGACAGAATGTTCCAGAGATGGGACACAGAAACAAGGGGTCACAATTGGAAG
>NC_091298.1:5119875-5139875 GCF_038502225.1 Cherax quadricarinatus | reverse complement strand
CTGCCAGCAAACACAGGAAAACTGGCAATGTTCCTTCACTATGTTCTCGTGATGATGTCACGATCATGGTGAGAATGTCATAAGGATCATTATGTAAAAAGATGCTGGGTAGATTAAGAGGAGTAATGGGATAGGTTGAAGGAATAGAGCGATAAGCAGAAGAGTGGTGAACGGGAGCCTTGAGGAACAGAGGGTAGGATGGAGGCTTGAGATAGCATTGAGGAAGGGACAAAGGGAGAGGGAGGGACGGAGGAGGCAGGAAGGAAGCCTGGAGGGAAGGATTAAGGGAAGGAGGGGAAACGAAGGGAGTGTGAACGGCACACACACACAACATATATGTATATTATATATATATATATATATATATATATATATATATATATATATATATATATATATATATATATATATATATATATATATATATATACATATATATATATATATATATATATATATATATATATATATATATATATATATATATATATATATATATATATATATATATATATATATATATATATATTCCCCACATTCAACAGTATACAAAAACAATCCGAATAGTTTCGGTTTAATTAAAGGCCATCCTCAGGTGATATTGTATCGCCTGAGGAAGGTCTCTAATTAGACCGAAAACATTCGCGTTATTTCTGTACTGGAGTTCGAACCTATGCTACACCTGTCTGCTGTGACACCCATTAAAATTTCCTGGAAAAAAAAGGATAATGTATGCCTGGAGATGATTTAACACAGAGGAGGTGCACACTTTCTTACAAGATTTATTGTTCACTGTATTATTCATTGTTGAAGAATTTACAACAATCTTGCGTGCGATGTGTATAAAGATAAAGCAGGGAACTGCCGCAGCAGATAACAGCCGTCATGAACAGAAGCTGTAGCAAAAATCAGCAGCTGTAACATGGACAGAAGTCGCAGCGGACAACAGCATTATCAGAAAGCAGCAATAGCAGTCGCAGCAGTAGCAGAAAACGGCGATACCAACCGCAGAAGACAACAGCCGGCGTGGATAGCAGTCAGCGCCAGCACAGACAGCAGCAGCAGATAGCGGCAGACAAAACCCCAACACAAAACCTTTCATCGTTCACCCTCGGTGCATGACACACCCTTACTCCTTGATTGGTACAGTGGGAACACAACACTCACAACAACAATGTTCCAACGCGTCTGAGATGCTCACACAGGGAAATGAAGCCTGGTTACTCTGCTGAGTGTGTTGCCTGAAGGTTACCTGAAGTAGATATTTCCTGATCAACAAGGCTGTTGGTGCTGACCACACGGAGTCCAACGTACGCGCGACGGCCCAGCAGGTTGTAGTTATTATTGCAAAAATGCTTGTTATTGATACAAAGATGAGTGTTATTGATACAGAGATGCGTGTTATTGATACAGAGATGCGTGTTATTGATACAGAGATGCGTGTTATTGATACAGAGATGCGTGTTATTGATACAGAGATGCGTGTTATTGCTACAAAGATGCGTGTTATTGATACAGAGATGCGTGTTATTGATACAGAGATGCGTGTTATTGATACAGAGATGCGTGTTATTGATACAGAGATGCGTGTTATTGCTACAAAGATGCGTGTTATTGATACAGAGATGCGTGTTATTGATACAGAGATGCGTGTTATTGATACAGAGATGCGTGTTATTGATACAGAGATGCGTGTTATTGCTACAAAGATGCGTGTTATTGATACAGAGATGCGTGTTATTGATACAGAGATGCGTGTTATTGATACAATGATTCATGTTAATGATAAAAAGTTAGCATCTGTAGAGTTCCTGTCTAGGGTATCCTCAATTTCATTTACTTTCATTCTAAAACATGGGTTAATATGAACGTAGATTTGTGCATACTGTGTCCTCAAGCTTGGCGGGGTCACCTGTGAAGATCTGAGGCCACCTGAGGCCACCTGAGGCCACCTGAGGCCATCTGAGGCCACCTGAGGCCATCTGAGGCCACCTGAGGCCACCTGAGGCCACCTGAGGCCACCTGAGGCCACCTAAGGCCACCTGCGACCACTACACTTGTTATTCTTTCCGCAGTGATGCTGGTTTTACACAGTGCATAAAAATATATATGGAAGCCGCACCTCTTGGCTACAATAAGACAGATTCTTTTTCCCATATATATATATATATATATATATATATATATATATATATATATATATATATATATATATATATATATATATATATATATATATACATATATATATATATATATATATATATATATATATATATATATATATATATATATATATATATATATATATATATACATATATGCACACATTTTGGTGTGTGTGAGAGAGAGAGAGGATGCACGCGCGCACGCGAGAGAGAGAGAGAGAGAGAGAAAGCCGTACTCATGGATTCGCTCAAGATGGAGTGAAATTTCAACTTTCTATCTCTCCTCTTAGCCTTCACTAGACTGGCGTATTTTGTTTCCACTCTTGGTTCTGCTCAGATCTACCTTAAGTAACGTTCATGGAATTTTCCTAAAACACCTCTAAAACACCTTGCTCGCTGTTTTTTTTTTATACTGAAAAAGTATTTTTTAATATCCCTGTGGTTCATGTGTGTGTGTGTGTGTGTGTGTGAGTGTGTGTGTGTGTGTGTGTGTGTGTGTGTGTGTGTGTGTGTGTGTGTGCGTTCCGCTTCTGTCAACATCTTCATGACAGATTGTAATAAAGTTGGAAGAATTACCGACAATATGTAAAGTAAAAGGACACAAGTGCAACTAATGTGACATTTATTGTAGCAACGTTTCGCTCTCCAGGAGCTTTATCAAGCTCCTGGAGAGCGAAACGTTGCTACAATAAATGTCACATTAGTTGCACTTGTGTCCTTTTACTTTACATCTTCATGACAAACGTTCACGCCATAAATCTCCCTAGGTATTATGTACGTCGTAATTATATCTACTCTAATTTTTCTCTCTCTTCCAGTGACGCGAGATAAGGTTTCACTCAGTATTTATCTTGTAGTATTTCTCTGAGATTCTGTTAGTGTGTACTAAGGTGTGGGCTCCACACTGGTGCTGCAGACTCTTAACTGGCCTGACATATGTTATATGTCTCCCTGTTAAGGTTCATGACCACGGTTCTTTCTATTTCCATATTTCGCTTATGTGACAGGAATTATCTGGACGTCCATGAAGATATTTGCCATAATTCTACTTACAATATTTATTTAACGCTACTCTTCATGGTCCTACACTTGGAATGATTCAAATCAGTCACTTACTGGACCATTCTGCAGTCTTTGTACTTATTTTTAATGTTTTTTTTCTTTATTTTCCGTCCTTCTTATCAGTTTGACAGTCAGTGAACAGTAACACATAGGAGTCTATTCCCTCTGGCAGGTCGTTTGCATTTTTTTCAGGAAGGTACTAAGGGCTGATCCCTGTGGAACCCCACTTGTTACTCTTGTTCAGTCCGATTAAATCCTCTATCGCTATTACTCCTCGTCTTCTGGTTTACAGATACTGCTCAAGACAGTGAAATACTCTTCTTGTCACCCCTGATTGTGTCTTTACTGTCTTCTGCCCTATAGATACTTCTTGAGACAGTCGAGTATTCTCCCCGTCACTCTTGCTTGTGTCTTGAGCTAGTGACTCTCTCTCTCTCTCTCTCTCTGTCTCTCTCTCTCTCTCTCTCTCTCTCTCTCTCTGTCTAGCTGGGTGTGGCGATGTACTCATGTATGAGATGGGAATCATCACAATAATGATATATAATATAAACGAGTTGATGAATAAGACGTATTTAACTCCTGGGGTATCTTTAAGAATCCACCAGTTTCAACACTCGGGTGTTAAATATGTGTCTCATTTATCAACTATGAGTTAGGAAGTGTCAACACTCCATAATATCAACAATCTTCCAGTCATGTGTGTTACATCAACCTCTTCTAAAAAAAAAAAACATTTGCCTCCTGAAATTAAACATTTCCCCTATCAAACGATATACAAAAAAACTTACGTCCTATGATACCTGGTCCATAATGTAAATTATAATGGACATAACTACAAACTGAAGTATTGGAAAAATGAAGACAAATAACTTTTTGTTTGTGAAAAGTGATACTAAAAGTGATACTAAAAGTGATACTAAAACTACATCCATTGATACGGAAATAACAGTGGAATAAATACAGAATGATACCAGCCCCATCTGTTGCAGATTACCTTCACCGTGAATTATTTTATGTAACTGAACAAGCTATATTAAACTAAATTAAGGATATTGCATGTGATGTATTAAAAATAGTGATCGTAAATCAGCAACCATCGATTTATTTGTGAAATAAATTCACGCGTTTTAAATTGCAATACTAGGAACCGCAATTTATTTAGGCAGTTTGTTTACATGATGATTTGCATGACTGACTTAGTTATAATGCCAGACTTAGATTGTGACTGCTTGATCACTCGGGCTATTGCTGCTTGCAGTCAGCATTTCGCTCTGACTTTAGTGCCATGAGAGTGATATTTGTGAAAACATATTTTCTTTATTTTGTCTTGGGTAGTTTCATAGTTAGTGTTATTGTTCTTTATTCTTGTTCCTGTTCTTCCTGCTGCTGTTTTTTCTGCTTTTGTTGTGTCTGCTGATACTGTTGTTGTTGCTGCTGCTGCTGTTGCTTATTTGCTCATTGCTGTTTTTTTCAGTTGCTAATTGACTCATGTTTCAAAGTCTGCTGCTGCTGTTGTAGCTGATACTTCTGCTAATGCTGAATATACTGTTGATGGTACTGCTACCGATGCTGCTGCTGCTGCTGCTGCTGCTGCTGCTGCTGCTGCTGCTGCTGCTGCTGCTGCTGCTGCTGCTGCTGCTGCTGCTGCTGCTGCTGCTGCTGCTGGTGGGTGGTGGTGCTGATGGAGCTTTCAGTAGTTTTTGTTATTGTGGTGGTTGTTGTTGTGGTAGGAGTGGAAGTGGTGGTGGTGGTGGTGGTCCTGCTGGTACTGCTGCTGCTGTTGTTGCTGCTGATCAGCCAGGCTTTAGCACCCACGTCACACTACATACAGTACATCTCTCGATATAGGCCCCAAGAAGCGAATCGAAAAATATACCAGAATTGGAGTTGATCTGGAACTCACGTGATTTGACCATACTGTTAATGGGAAGACTGTAATGGGCGAACCTAATGCAATGGCAGGGAAGATAGCAGCGAAGGAGGAGGAGGAAGAGGTGAAGGAGGGAGTGGAGGAGGGAGTGGAGGAGGGAGTGGAGGAGGGAGTGGAGGAGGAAGTGGAGGAGGAAGTGGAGGAGGGAGTGGAGGAGGAAGTGGAGGAGGAAGCGGAGGAGGAAGTGGATGGAAGAAGTGGAAGGAGGAAGTGGAAGGAGGAAGTGGAGGAGGAAGTGGAAGGAGGAAGTGGAAGCAGGAAGAGGAAGGAGGAAGTGGAAGCAGGAAGTGGAAGCAGGAAGTGGAAGCAGGAAGTGGAAGCAGGAAGTGGAAGCAGGAAGTGGAAGCAGGAAGTGGAAGCAGGAAGTGGAAGCAGGAAGTGGAAGCAGGAAGTGGAGAGGGAAATGGAAGGAGGAAGTGGAAAGAGGAAGTGGAAGGAGGAAGTGGAAGGAGGAAGTGGAGACTGTGATAGGTTGATAGATTTTTTAATTTAGCAAAAAATTGGATACATCAACAGTGTGTTGCTACCATATTCTATATAATAGTTTCATAGCAGGAACAATATCTAGCTACGTTTCCCTGTCATAATCCATCACACACATGGTGGGGAAGGTGGGGGGGATTAAGGTGAGGAGGAGGAAGGAAGGAGGGGAAAGAATGGAAGGGGAAGAAAGAAAGATAAACAACGGAGCTATTAAACCACAAGTCTACAAATGTGTTCCCCTTCCTCTCATTTTTTTTTTCATTTCTTTGCCCGCCACCCTTTCCCTTCCCCTACCCCCCTCACGCTTCCCTGCCACCCTTCCCCTCACACTTCCCTGCCACCCTTCCCCTCACACTTCCCTGCCACTCTGCCTCTTACAGCAGACAGGAAGACGCCGGGTACAAGTGTATAGATTCCCAGTTATGGATCTCATAGTTCTTCACTGTATACAAGGCAAACAACTCGAAGGCTCGATAAAACCTTTCTGAGTCAGGGAGTGGCCACCAAGCTCAATAACAACTTTTAAAACCAAGATAAAAGTGATGGTGGTGGTGGTGGTGGTGGTGGTGGTGGTGGTGGTGGTGGTGGTGGTGGTGGTGGTGGTGGTGGTGGTGGTGGTGGTGATGATGGTGGTGGTGGTGGTGGTGGTGGTGGTAGTGGTGGTGGTGGTTGTGGTGGCGGTGGTTGTGGTGGTGGTGGTGGTAGTGGTGGTGGTGGTAGTGGTGGTGGTGGTGGTAGTGGTGGTGGTGGTAGTGGTAGTGGTGGTGGTGGTGGTGGTGGTGGTGGTGGTGGTGGTGGTGGTGGTAGTCGTGGTGGTGGTGGTGGTGGTGGTGGTGGTAGTGGTGGTGGTGGTAGTGGTGGTGGTGGTAGTGGTGGTGGTGGTGGTAGTGGTGGTGGAGGTAGTAGTGGTGGTGGTGGCGGCTTGTGGTGGTGTTGATAATGTTCGGTGGTGGGACAATGTAATCCTTCAGAAAGTTCCTCCCATACTTTAAGACACATGAAGTGCCCTGGGCAGTGGGGCATCATCCACATTTATTTTCCTACGATCTAACTACCCAACGTCAATATTATAGCGTTGATGTGAGCCCCTCCACAAACCTTCCAATTTCTTTTTAGAGTTTTGAGATTTTTATCAGTGCATTTCTAGTTGTTTGAGAAAGGCGAGTGTGTTGAACAAGATGTTGCCAACACAGTGTCGGAGGCTTAGACCTGATAATGGAAATGGACACAAATATATTCACTTAGGACACCTGAGTGGGGATGTTGCAGTCAGAGGATAATCAAAATTGTGATGTCAGCACACTTCTGATTATCCTCTTCTGGCAAGAGAGAGATTGAATGAATGATGGTGAATGTTTCCTTTGACCCACTGACACTAAAGGTGACCTCTGACCTGCCAACCGAAAACCAGGATTTCCTTACAAATTTTTAATTAGTTTTGTTTCCTGTGAGACTTTCTCGATATAAATTAACGTTTTGGTACTTGAACCTTCTTCACTTCATGACCCAAGAACCGTGAATGCACTCGTACCTTTTCCCCTCCAGTCATCTTACTACACATCCTGATAACCTCAATTTCAGATATGATGAGAGCAACAGATCGAGACTTTCCGCTTCTGTGAGTGCAACAGAATATTATGGACAAAACATCAGAATTGTTGGAAGAGTCACAAGGCCACGACCTTCTGGATGACAGGCTGACACACTGCCACTGGACGTGTAAAAGATCTAAAACAATTGTATATTTTTTTTACGTTTATCTTGAGCTCCGGAGCTCCAGACTATTGCTTAACCTCGCCTTTTACAGACTGAAGAAAAAGATTTATTTCTTTTGAAGGGATACCAAGTTTCACAGAGATGCTGGTAGGTCGTTTATATTTACATTTATCCTTCAATATTGACCTATTTTTTATTCCTCTCTCTTTAGTTCATACGCACACACACACACACACACACACACACACACACACACACACACACACACACACACACACACACACACACACACACACACACACACACACACACACACACATATATATATATATGAGGATCCCCAGTCCAGCTATAGAGGTGGTACTTCCCTATAGGTGAATATAATATATATATGTATGTATATATATATATATATATATATATATATATATATATATATATATATATATATATATATATATATATATATATATATATATATATATATATATATATATATATATATAAGGGGGCACTTACGGTTACACACGGACACCAGAGCGGACAGGTAATGCTTTGCCTCATATAACTCACCTGAAAGAAAAAGATATTTGTTAATTGCTATGGAAGAGGAGACTGGCGGCTGGTGAACTGACGTCATGTACTCTCAGCCTCACACTGACATATGTACATGCATAACTTGTACGGAAGGATGTCAGTATAATAAATCAGCACGTAAAACTAGCACGTCAGCATGAGCATTAGCACTTGGGCATGTCAGACACTAAAACGTGTAAAATGTACGTGGGAACACGCAAAAACCTGACGCAAACAGGTCAATAGACTAGATACAGGGGTATTCTGCTAACGGCAAGGAAAGACACTGGTTCACAGTTCCGAAAGTGGCAGCGTTTTGCTCAATGCAGACTTTTGTTAAGTTATTGTAAAGGATATTGAAAGAGCCTTAATTCAGCTCAATGGTGTTTTGCGTGCTGATAACTGCCGATTTTAAATAACTCGTACTAAGTCTATCCTTATCCCCTCAAGAGAGGTTCATTGATGCTGGTAAGGGACTCTTGTTGTAGGGAATTAATCCAGTGCCCCAACTCCTTGAATCAAGATTGAATGTCTTTCATGACCCTTGCGGGTTTTTGCGCTTCCCCTCATTAATGCAAGTATCTTACCCAGACAAGTTCAGCGTCCTTCCACGACGCTAAATGAGCATTTAACTCCTGGTGCTGACACTACGCCAGGTTTGTCTGTTTTTTTTTTTGTTACTGCTTCCACGTGATTACTCAGATTATAATCATAACTGTAATATTTAAAGGGGTGGACGGAAGGCCTCCGTCAGATGACCAGAAGCTCCAGCTGTGGGTCATACCTGAAGTATAACTCATCATATGAGTAAGACCAGCGTCAGGAGACCTAACCTAACTTAGCTTCCACATGGGATGGTGAATACTTATACGTTGGTGTTATTCTGGTTGCTGCATCCAAGTCTGTTAAGTCTTTGATGGTACCGGAGGTGATAATGACAACAGAGGATATCATCTGTGGGATGATATCCTGTTTTCTCAGACGTTTGTCGCAGTCGTTGTCTTCCTGGGAATAAAAAATAATTTTTTAAGTTCTGTTTTTGCAGGAGTGAATGAAAGCAAAATAAACCTCAGTGTTCAGAGGAATTCTTTAATGGTGTTGTAGATCTCCTTCAGAAATTCTTGGCTGCATATTCTGTAAGTTTTTTTAAAACACGAATCATGATAAGATACAACGTTTTTTTTGTATTTTGACACTAATAAATAAGAGTTTATCGTCATTTTATGGAAGGTTTATGACAGACGTTAAACATAAGCAGCAGGTTTTGTTTTGATGAGTTTAACATCGAGGAAGTGAAGGCAGTTTTCTTCTTAGTGTTCCACAAGTCATCCAGTCAACACTAGCCGGTAGACCTTGCGCATAGCTACGCTACTCTGTTTCACCGCTCAGGCCAAAACGTTAAGCCTGGTCTAGGAACGGACCGAGGGGCGGGGCGGGTAAGGGGGCACTGACCCCCCGAGATCGACTGCAGACTTCACGCAGATCGCCAACCTTCCTTCCAGTTCGTATGATCTCGTCCTGACCTCACTTCCGCAGGGAACTCGCCTCATAACACCTCACTTTTATAACTTATATATATATATATATTAATATATATATATATATATATATATATATATATATATATATATATATATATATATATATATATATATATATATATATATATATATATATATATATTATTTTTATTATCACACTGGCTGATTCCCACCAAGACAGGGTGGCCCGAAAAAGAAAAACTTTCACCATCATTTACTCCATCACTGTCTTGCCGGAAGGGTGCTTTACACTACAGTTTTTAAACTGCAACATTAACACCCCTCCTTCAGAGTGCAGGCACTGTACTTCCCATCTCCAGGACTCAAGTCCGGCCTGCCGGTTTCCCTGAACCCCTTCATAAATGTTACTTTGCTCACACTCCAACAGCACGTCAAGTAGATATATATATATATATATATATATATATATATATATATATATATATATATATATATATATATATATATATATATATATATATATATATATATATATATATATATATATATATATATATATATATGTATACATATATATATATATATATATATATATATATATATTTATATATATATATATATATATATATATATATATATGTGTGTGTGTGTGTGTGTGAGTGTGTGTGTGTGTGTGTGAGTGTGTGTGTGTGTGTGTGTGCTCACCTAATTGTACCCACCTAATTATGGTTGCAGGAGTCGAGACTCAGCTCCTAGCCCCGCCTCTTCACTGACCGCTACTAGGTCCTCTCTCCCCCTGCTCCATGAGCTTTATCATACCTCGTCTTAAAACTATGTATAGTTCCTGCCTCCACTACATCGCTTGCCAGGCTATTCCACTTCCTAAATACTCTATGACTGAAGAAATACTTCCTAACATCCCTTTGACTCATCTGAGTCTTCAGCTTCCAATTGTGATCCCTTGTTTCTGTGTCCCATCTCTGGAACATCCTGTCTCTGTTCACCTTGTCTATTCCACGCAGTATTTTGTATGTCGTTATCATGTCTCCCCTGACCCTCCTGTCCTCCAGTGTCGTCAGACCGATTTCCCTTAACCTTTCTTCATAGGACATTCCCCTTAGCTCTGGAACTAGCCTTGTTGCAAACCTTTGCACTTTCTCTAATTTTTTGACGTGTTTGACCAGGTGTGGGTTCCAAACTGGTGCTGCGTACTCCAGTATGGGCCTGACGTACACAGTGTATAAAATCTTGAACGATTACTTACTGAGGTACCCGAACGCTATTCTGTGTGTGTGTGTGTGTGTGTGTACTCACCTAATTGTACTCACCTAATTGTGGTTGCAGGGGTCGAGACTCAGCTCCTGGCCCCGCCTCTTCACTGATCGCTACTGGATCCTCTCTCTCTCTGCTTCCTGAGCTTTGTCATACCTCTTCTTAAAACTATGTATGGTTCCTGCCTCCACTACTTCACTTGCTAGGCTATTCCACTTGCTGACAACTCTATGACTGAAGAAATACTTCCTAACGTCCCTGTGACTCGTCTGAGTCTTCAGCTTCCAGTTGTGACCCCTTGTCCCTGTGTCCCCTCTCTGGAACATCCTATCTCTGTCCACCTTGTCTATTCCCCGCAGTATCTTGTATGTCGTTATCATGTCTCCCCTGACCCTTCTGTCCTCCAGTGTCGTCAGTCCGATTTCCCTTAACCTTTCCTCGTACGACATTCCCTTGAGCTCTGGGACTAGCCTTGTTGCAAACCTTTGTACTTTCTCTAACTTCTTGACGTACTTGACCAGATGTGGGTTCCAGACTGGTGCTGCATACTCCAGTATGGGCCTAACATACACAGTGTACAGTGTCTTGAACGATTCCTTATTAAGGTATCGGAACGCTATTCTCAGGTTTGCCAGGCGACCGTATGCTGCAGCGGTTATTTGGTTGATGTGTGCCTCCGGTGATGTGCTCGGTGTTATGGTCACCCCAAGGTCTTTCTCCCTGAGTGAGGTCTGTAGTCTTTGTCCACCTAACCTATACTCTGTCTGCGGTCTTCTTTGCCCCTCCCCAATCTTCATGACTTTGCATTTGGCTGGATTGAATTCGAGAAGCCAGTTACTGGACCACATGTCCAGCCTCTCCAGGTCTCTTTGCAGTCCTGCCTCATCCTCGTCCGATTTAATTCTTCTCATCAACTTCACGTCATCTGCGAACAGGGACACTTCAGAGTCTATTCCTTCCATCATGTCGTTCACATATATCAAAAATAGCACTGGTCCTAGAACTGACCCCTGTGGGACCCCGCTCGTAACAGGCGCCCACTGTGATACCTCTTCACGTACCATGACTCGTTGCTGCCTCCCTGTCAGGTATTCCCTTATCCATTGCAGTGCCCTTCCTTTTACGTGTGCCTGATCCTCCAGCTTCTGCACTAATCTCTTGTGGGGAACTGTGTCAAAGGCCTTCCTGCAGTCTAGGAAAACGCAATCTACCCAACCCTCTCTCTCGTGTCTTACTTCTGTTACCTTGTCATAAAACTCCAGGAGGTTTGTGATACAAGTTTTGCCTTCCATGAACCCATGCTGGTTTTCATTTATAATCTTGTTCCTTTCCAGGTGTTCGACCACTCTCCTCCTGATAATCTTCTCCATGACTTTGCACACAATACATGTTAGAGACACAGGTCTGTAGTTTAGTGCCTCGTTTCTGTTTCCTTTCTTAAATATGGGGACTACATTAGCTGTCTTCCATTTCTCAGGTAGTTGCCCAGTTTCAAGGGATGTGTTGAAGATTGTGGTTAGAGGCACACACAGCATCTCTGCTCCTTCTCTAAGGACCCATGGGGAGATGTTGTCCGGTCCCATCGCCTTTGAGGTGTCAAGGTCACTTAAGAGCTTCTTCACCTCCTCCTCAGTTGTTCGTATGTCATCCAACACTTGTTGGTATATTCCCTCTTGATGTTCCCTTCTGTGCTGTCTTCCCGCAGCCCTTCCTGTCTCTACTGTAAAAACTTCCTTAACTCTCCTGTTCAGCTCCTCACATACCTCCTGATTATTTCTTGTGAGTTCTCCACCTTCTGTCCTTAATCTGATCACCTGGTCTTTGACTGTTGTCTTCCTCCTGATGTGGCTATACAACAGTTTCGGGTCAGTCTTGATTCTCGATGCTATGTCATTTTCATACTGTCGCTGGACCTCCCTCCTTACCTGTGCGTACTCATTCCTGGCTCTGCGACTGATCTCCCTATTTTCGTGTGTTCTCTGCCTTCTGTACTTTTTCCATTCTCTATTGCACTTTGTTTTTGCCTCCTTACACCGTCGGGTGAACCAGGGGCTTGTTCTGGTCTTCCCGTTGTTACTGTTGCCCTTGGGAATGAACCTTTCCACTGCCTCCTTGCATTTTGTTGCTACATATTCCATCATTTCATTTACTGGCTTTCCTGCCAGTTCTCTGTCCCACTGGACCTCCCGCAGGAAGTTCTTCAACCCTATGTAGTCCCCTCTTTTATAGTCAGGCTTTTCCCATTCTACTCCTGTTATTCTCTCCACTTGCAGCTCTACTATGTATTCAAAGCACAGAACCACGTGGTCGCTAGCTCCTAGGGGACTCTCATTCTTGATGTCCTCAATGTCTGAGCTGCCCAGGGTGAACACAAGGTCCAATCTTGCTGGTTCATCCTCCCCTCTCACTCTGGTAGTGTCCTTAACATGTGTGTGTGTGTGTGTGTGTGTGTGTGTGTGTGTGTGTGTGTGTGTGTGTGTGTGTGTGTGTGTGTGTGTGTGTGTGTGTGTGTGTGTGTGTGTGTGGCATTGTACCCATAGTATTGATTTGATAAAGCTTTACTTAGAATGAAAAGTTTATCACAATGAAAGAAAGCTCTTTTTGTGTTTCTAATTTATTGAGAGAGATAATTACATATTCATACATTTTCAACGTGTATATATAAACGTATGAACACAAACTCAAAACAACGCTCGTTCCTGCGGACAGGAGTGTGAGAATACAGAGGGGAAAGTAGGCGAGGAAGTAGGTAGTTAAGCAAGCAGCTAGACAGTCAAGCAAACTGTTAGGCAGGCAAGCAACCAGCTAGGCAGGCAAGCAAGCAGCTAGGCAGTTAAGCAAGCAGCTAGGCAAGCAAGCAGTCAAGCAGGCACCAAGGAGAAGGAGAGTGACATTCTCGCACCCCAGCCTGTGCATAAGGGCAGGCCATCAAGCGCAAGAGTGAGGCGTTAGTAGCTGCAATTGCCATCACGTCTCCGGCGTGGTGACAACAATGTGACACATCAGTGCTGGTGAGAACTTGCAAGAGAGAACTCTCGACTCTCTTGAAAATAATGAGCACAGGGAAGTATGTGTGTGTGTGTGTGTGTACTCACCTAATTGTACTCACCTAATTGTGGTTGCAGGGGTTGAGACTCAGCTCCTGGCCCCGCCTCTTCACTGACCGCTACTAGGTCCTCCCTCTCCCTGCTCCATGAGCTTTATCATAACTCGTCTTAAAACTATGTATAGTTCCTGCCTCCACTACATCGCTTGCCAGACTGTTCCACTTCCTAACTACTCTGTGGATGAAGAAATACTTCCTAACATCTCTTTGACTCATCTGAGTCTTCAGCTTCCAATTGTGACCCCTTGTTTCTGTATCCCATCTCTGGAACATCCTGTCTCTGTCCACCTTGTCTATTCCACGTAGTATTTTGTATGTCGTTATCATGTCTCCCCTGACCCTCCTGTCCTCCAGTGTCGTCAGACCGATTTCCCTTAACCTTTCTTCATAGGACATTCCCCTTAGCTCTGTGTGTGTGTGTGTGTGTGTGTGTACTCACCTAGTTGAGGTTGCGGGGGTCGAGTCCGAGCTCCTGGCTGTGTGTGTGTGTGTGTGATTGTGTTTGGGGGGGAAGCGATGATCTTGAGACCTCCTCTCCAACACCCTCCTCTTCAACATTCTCCTCTCCAACATTCGTCTCTTCAACATTCGCCTCTCCAACATTCGCCTCTCCAACACCCACCTCTCCAACATTCGCCTCTCCAACACCCACCTCTCCAACATTCGCCTCTCCAACATTCGCCTCTCCAACACCCACCTCTCCAACATTCGCCTCTCCAACATTCGCCTCTCCAACACCCACCTCTCCAACATTCGCCTCTCCAACATTCGCCTCTCCAACATTCGCCTCTCCAACACCCACCTCTCCAACATTCGCCTCTCCAACATTCGCCTCTCCAACACCCACCTCTCCAACATTCGCCTCTCCAACACCCACCTCTCCAACATTCGCCTCTCCAACATTCGCCTCTCCAACACCCACCTCTCCAACATTCGCCTCTCCAACACCCACCTCTCCAACATTCGCCTCTCCAACATTCGCCTCTCCAACACCCACCTCTCCAACATTTGCCTCTCCAACACCCACCTCTCCAACATTCGCCTCTCCAACATTCGCCTCTCCAACACCCACCTCTCCAACATTTGCCTCTCCAACACTCACCTCTCCAACATTCGCCTCTCCAACATTCGCCTCTCCAACACCCACCTCTCCAACATTCGCCTCTCCAACATTCGCCTCTCCAACACCCACCTCTCCAACATTTGCCTCTCCAACACTCACCTCTCCAACATTCGCCTCTCCAACATTCGCCTCTCCAACACCCACCTCTCCAACATTCGCCTCTCCAACATTCGCCTCTCCAACACCCACCTCTCCAACATTCGCCTCTCCAACATTCGCCTCTCCAACACTCACCTCTCCAACATTCGCCTCTCCAACATTCGCCTCTCCAACACCCACCTCTCCAACATTCGCCTCTCCAACATTCGCCTCTCCAACACCCACCTCTCCAACATTCGCCTCTCCAACATTCGCCTCTCCTGCACCCTCTACATCCACCACAAATACCGAGTCGCCACTCAATTAGCACTTTTCTCACTGCGGTGAAAAGTATATTGACAAACACTGATAAAAGTAGGAAATGAAATGAGGAAGTAAAAGGAAATAGCGAGAAAGCGTGCAGATCTGAACGTTGGGAAATTTGCGCGTGTGTATGTGTGTGTGTGTGTGTGTGTGTGTGTGTGTGTGTGTGTGTGTGTGTGTGTGTGTGTGTGTGTGTGTGTGTGTGTGTGTGTGTGTGTGTGTGTGTGTGTGTGCGTGTGTGTGTGTGTGTTTGTGTGTGTTTAGGTGTAGTCTCGCGTAGTAGCGATAGTGTAGGCGATAGTGTAGGTCATGCCAGGTCACCTGGTCAGCCCAGGTCACGCCAGGTCACCAGGTCAGAGTGATCCGCCGTGTGTGATGAGATCCTTGGGTCCAGGAAAGCATAAAGGACACACGTTGCTCTACAAGATTTTATTTAGTCAATGTTTCACTCAGTGTAGAGCTCTATACAGTGCGAAACGTTCTCCCAGTTCAAGCTCATTTGTTTGGCGACATGTGCCTGTACTTCACCGTGAATGAGAAATGAAATAAGAATTGATCTCTCCTAGTTAATTTCCCTCGACTTACACTCTACATCACCCTCGACTTACACTCTACATTGCCCTGGACTTACACTCTACATTGCCCTCGACTTACACTCTACATTACCCTCGACTTACACTCTACATCACCCTCGACTTACACTCTACATCACCCTCGACTTACACTCCACATTACCCTCGACTTACACTCTACATTACTTTCGAATTACAATCTGCATTCCCTCGTTCATAAGAACATAAGAAAGGAGGAACACTGCAGCAGGCCTGTTGGCCCATACTAGGCAGGTCCTTTACAATTCATCCCACTAACAAACATTTGACCAACCCAATTTTCAATGCTACCCAAGAAATAAGCTCTGATGTTCAAGTCCCACTCAAATCCAACCCCTCCCACTCATGTATTTATCCAACCTAAATTTGAAACTACCCAAAGTCCTAGCCTCAATAACCCAACTAGGTAGTCTGTTCCACTCATCTACTACCCTATTTCCAAACCAATACTTTCCTATGTCCTTTCTAAATCTAAACTTATCTAATTTAAATCCATTACTGCGGGTTCTCTCTTGGAGAGATATCCTCAAGACCTTGTTAATATCCCCTTTATTAATACATAGGAACATAAGAAAGGAGGAACACTGCATCAGGCTTGTTGGCCCATACTAGGCAGGTCTTTTACAATTCATCCCACTAACAAACATTTGACCAACCCAATACCTATCTTCCACTTATACACTTCGATCAGGTCTCCCCTCATTCTTCGTCTAACAAATGAATGTAACTTAAGAGTCTTCAATATTTCTTCATAAGGAAGATTTCTAATGCTATGTATTAATTTAGTCATCCTACGCTGAATGTCTTCTAACGAATTTATGTCCATTCTGTAATATAGAGACCAGAATTGAGCTGCATAATCTAGGTGAGGCCTTACTAATGATGTATAAAGCTGCAGCATGACCTCTGGACTTCTGTTGCTTACACTTCTTGATATAAATCCCAGTAATCTATTTAAATCCCATTAATCTATAGTATTAACAAACTATAGTATTAACAAACTATAGTATTAACAAACTATAGTATTAACAAACTATAGTATTAACAAACTATAGTATTAACAGTGATCCCTTCCTTCCTTGTGGACGAGACATTAAACACAAGCCAACTCCAGGTTGGGTTAGGTTAGGTACAGTGAACCCTTCCTTCCTTGTGGACGAAACATTACACACAAGAAACACCTTAAAACTTGTGTAGTAAATGTCTGTGGGCGAAACATTGTACCTTGGGTACACGGTGCAAGCTGTAGGGAGAGAGCAAAAAAGTGTACAACAAAATCCAACAAGAAATAACTATACCAAGACAGGAGAACATGGTGGGAAGGCCTCTCTACATCCACTGTAGGAGGGCTGAAGACGTTGTAGAAGGTCCTCTGGTCAGCGACGCGTTTCTGTAGATTCCGCTACTTCATCAGGCTGTAGACACTGTTAGTATTCCGTGGAAACTGTACTCTCTCTCTCTCTCTCTTTCTCTCTCTCTCTCTCTCTCTCTTACCTCCGTAAAACACGGAAAATTATTAGCAGCTCCTCTCATAAATATATTCCCGTGCAGCGCACTTTATAAAGTTGAAATAGCCTTAATAGAACGATCACCATAAATTCTCCAACTTATGCACTTGAAATCCGAGCAGAATCACTTCTGCCTGACTGAATTCCCAGGCGCAGTGATGACGAGGCGAGGCTCAGGCGAGGGCAGGGGTCTCAAACACGGGCTTTAAACATCATGTTTACTCCTGGCTTTGAAAATCATGGCACTCAATGGTTAGAGCAGCCGGTACACAACTGAAAGGTCTCATGTTCGATTTCCGGCCAGAATGAAACATATTGGTATGACGCTTTTCAACTCACCAAACATTCTGTAGCACTGGGTAGCAATGGGTATCGCTGCAGAGATGCAGAGGTCACCTATTGTGTCCCAGATATCCCTTTTACAAATATGCTACACTGATTGCATTATTGTCGAGATGATAGTTGTTGGAAAGGCCTGACCATGTAGAAAACATCAAGAAAGTTTGATAAAGTCGCAGTATCGTAGTTGGAACAATTCACTATTCGGAGAGGAAGTGTTATACATTTCGAATCGTCTTAAACCATTATCAGTGACAGTTGTGACTTTGTAATGATCCTCTCATAATTGAGGGATATTATTGAATAAGTTGATTTAAAAGGGTTTGCTATATCTGTTCGATGGAAGAATATACTGAGGGGAAAAAATAAGCATCTGGCATGTAATTTTGCGTGTGTTAAATGGTGTTGAATGTGTGTCATACTTTAGTAGCCTAAGGGATTTGATGTACTGTTGGAGTGTGAGCGTGCTGGTAAGAAGGGAGTCAATGTAACTGGATAGCTGAACTTGAGTCTTGAAGGATGGGAAGTATGGTGTGGGTTATCAGGGGATTATGATGATGTTCGTGCCTTTCAATAGATACAGCTGTGGATTGAGTTACGGTAGATGTGTGTTTTTCCTCCTCTGGATTACTACTGGGGTGGGAATCACTGGATTTTCCCTTGCCTTGGCGGATCACCCTGCATTTATGGATCACCCTACCTTGGTGCATTACCCTGCCTCGATTGGAATCACTAGATCACTCTACCTTGGTGGAGAATCGCTGCATGGTATCACTGCCTCACTCTGTCCCGGTTAATCAAATCTTTTATGCAAAATCATATCTGCATTTCTCCTGAACATATCCAATTTTTTCCCCATCCAGTGATAAGTCTCCAACTAGCTGGCAGTATGTTTACGTGTGATCCTGGGTGTTGAAGCCACGCTCTTTGAAGCGTTGATTGCTCTCTCCTCTTTTGAATGGCGCAAATACGCGGAGTCTAGCACATTTCTCGCCGCCCCCCCTCCCTAGAGGCGTGTAATTTATGCGGCTGCCACAAAATATAGACGAAATGATACTGCGGTGAGCGAAAATTTCACTGCGGCGAGCGGAAATCGTTAGAGATACTTTCTCACTTGGTCAACAATGATACGCAGAGGCTCCCTTCTTCCCAAAACACAGCCGTTATACTCTTCGAACTCGGTCCGCCTTCGTTGCGAACGCGCTCATCTGGCACTCCCTTGAAACACCGTCGCGATATATATAATGTATATATATATATATATATATATATATATATATATATATATATATATATATATATATATATATATATATATATATATATATATATATATATATATATATATATATATATATATATATATATATATATATATATATATATATATATATATATATATATATATATATATATATATATATATATATATATATATATATATATATAAAGAGAGTAGTAAGGGAGAAAAAGTTAGCATATGAGAAGTTTTTACAAAGTAGAAGTGATGCAAGGAGGGAAGAGTATATGGAGAAAAAGAGAGAGGTTAAGAGAGTGGTGAAGCAATGTAAAAAGAGAGCAAATGAGAGAGTGGGTGAGATGTTATCAACAAATTTTGTTGAAAATAAGAAAAAGTTTTGGAGTGAGATTAACAAGTTAAGAAAGCCTAGAGAACAAATGGATTTGTCAGTTAAAAATAGGAGAGGAGAGTTATTAAATGGAGAGTTAGAGGTATTGGGAAGATGGAAGGAATATTTTGAGGAATTGTTAAATGTTGATGAAGATAGGGAAGCTGTGATTTCGTGTATAGGGCAAGGAGGAATAACATCTTGTAGGAGTGAGGAAGAGCCAGTTGTGAGTGTGGGGGAAGTTCGTGAGGCAGTAGGTAAAATGAAAGGGGGTAAGGCAGCCGGGATTGATGGGATAAAGATAGAAATGTTAAAAGCAGGTGGGGATATAGTTTTGGAGTGGTTGGTGCAGTTATTTAATAAATGTATGGAAGAGGGTAAGGTACCTAGGGATTGGCAGAGAGCATGCATAGTTCATTTGTATAAAGGCAAAGGGGATAAAAGAGAGTGCAAAAATTATAGGGGGATAAGTCTGTTGAGTGTACCTGGTAAAGTGTATGGTAGAGTTATAATTGAAAGAATTAAGAGTAAGACGGAGAATAGGATAGCAGATGAACAAGGAGGCTTTAGGAAA
>NC_091298.1:5109875-5114875 GCF_038502225.1 Cherax quadricarinatus | reverse complement strand
GTACAGTTGCCAGACACCAACTGGATTACACTGATGCCAGACACCACTGGACTACGCTGTTGCCAGACACCACAGTACTACACTGTTGTCAGACACCATATTACTACACCGTTGCCAGACATCACATTACTTCACTGTTGCCAGACACCACAGTACTGCACTGTTGCCAGACACCACTGCGCAACAGACGCTGCAGCTACACAGAGAAACGAAATAAAAGGGTTTTAAGAAATGTGCTGGAGCAGTGAGGCGTTGCCTGACATTATCAAGATCTCCCGAGGCTTGTACGACGCCCAGTAATGGTGACGGAAAAGTAGCATTGGGACGGAGGGAAGAGGCAGGAAGAGAGGGGACAAAAAGAGGAAAGGTATTAGGGAGGGAAGGAAGGCGAAGAGGAGGAGAAGAAGGAGAGAGGCATGAAAATAGGTAAGGACATGCAGACTGGTGAACTGGAGAGAAGACTACTGGGGGAGTACAGACCAGGATGTCACTACAAACATCTTAAGGGAGGGGATAAATTAAAGAATCGGGAAGCGAATGTGGCAGTAAACGTTTCGCCTGTGTAGCAAACACACACACACACACACACACACACACACACACACACACACACACACAAACATACACACAAACACACACACACACACACACACAGACACACAAACACACACACACATACAAACATACACACAAACACACACACACACACACACACAGACACACAAACATACACACAAACACACACACACACACAGACACACACACTCACACACTCACACACACACACACACACACACACACACACACACACACACACACACACACAAACAAACACACAAACACACACACACACACAGACACACATACACACACACACACACAGACACACACACACACACACACACACACACACACACACACACACACACACACACACACACACACACACACACACACACACACACACACACAGGTTTATATCGTAGCACATTTCTATATTATACATGCTCTACCAACCATCGCTAATTGTAGTCTCATTCATTATTTTAATGACAGCGTCATTATACCTCGGTACGCTGACACCTACTTCATTATTATGCCACCACCTGAACTATCCTACCACCAGTTGAACTATCCTACCACCACCTGAACTATCCTACCACCACCTGAACTATCCTACCACCACCTGAACTATCCTACCACCAGTTGAACTATCCTACCACCAGTTGAACTATCCTACTACCAGTTGAACTATCCTACTACCAGTTGAACTATCCTACCACCAGTTGAACTATCCTTCCACCAGTTGAACTATCCTACCACCAGTTGAACTATCCTACCACCAGTTGAAGTATCCTACCACCAGTTGAACTATTCTACCACCAGTTGAACTATCCTACCACCAGTTGAACTATCCTACCACCAGTTGAAGTATCCTACCACCAGTTGAACTATCCTACCACCAGTTGAACTATCCTACCACCAGTTGAAGTATCCTACCACCAGTTGAACTATCCTACCACCAGTTGAACTATCCTACCACCAGTTGAACTATCCTACCACCAGTTGAACTATCCTACCACCAGTTGAACTATCCTACCACCAGTTGAACTATCCTACCACCAGTTGAACTATCCTACCACCAGTTGAACTATTCTACCACCAGTTGAACTATCCTACCACCAGTTGAACTATCCTACCACCAGTTGAAGTATCCTACCACCAGTTGAACTATCCTACCACCAGTTGAACTATCCTACCACCAGTTGAACTATTCTACCACCAGTTGAACTATCCTACCACCAGTTGAACTATCCTACCACCAGTTGAACTATCCTACCACCAGTTGAACTATCCTACCACCAGTTGAAGTATCCTACCACCAGTTGAACTATCCTACCACCAGTTGAACTATCCTACCACCAGTTGAACTATCCTACCACCAGTTGAACTATCCTACCACCAGTTGAAGTATCCTACCACCAGTTGAACTATTCTACCACCAGTTGAACTATCCTACCACCAGTTGAACTATCCTACCACCAGTTGAAGTATCCTACCACCAGTTGAACTATCCTACCACCAGTTGAACTATCCTACCACCAGTTGAAGTATCCTACCACCAGTTGAACTATCCTACCACCAGTTGAACTGTCCTACCACCAGTTGAACTGTCCTACCACCAGTTGAACTATCCTACCACCAGTTGAACTGTCCTACCACCAGTTGAACTATCCTACCACCAGTTGAACTATCCTACCACCAGTTGAACTGTCCTACCACCAGTTGAACTGTCCTACCACCAGTTGAACTATCCTACCACCAGTTGAACTATCCTACCACCAGTTGAACTATCCTACCACCAGTTGAACTGTCCTACCACCAGTTGAAGTATCCTACCACCAGTTGAACTATCCTAACTGTCCTACCACCAGTTTGAACTGTATCCTACCACCAGTTGAACTATCCTACCACCAGTTGAACTATCCTACCACCAGTTGAACTATCCTACCACCAGTTGAACTATCCTACCACCAGTTGAACTATCCTACCACCAGTTGAACTATCCTACCACCAGTTGAACTATCCTACCACCAGTTGAACTATCCTACCACCAGTTGAACTATCCTACCACCAGTTGAACTATCCTACCACCAGTTGAACTATCCTACCACCAGTTGAACTATCCTACCACCAGTTGAACTATCCTACCACCAGTTGAACTATCCTACCACCAGTTGAACTATCCTACCACCAGTTGAACTATCCTACCACCAGTTGAACTATCCTACCACCAGTTGAACTATCCTACCACCAGTTGAACTATTCTACCACCATCCTACAACCAGTTGAACTATCCTACCACCAGTTGAACTATCCTACCACCAGTTGAACTATCCTACCACCAGTTGAACTATCCTACCACCAGTTGAACTATCCTACCACCAGTTGAACTATCCTACCACCAGTTGAACTATCCTACCACCAGTTGAACTATCCTACCACCAGTTGAACTATCCTACCACCAGTTGAACTATCCTACCACCAGTTGAACTATCCTACCACCAGTTGAACTATCCTACCACCAGTTGAACTATCCTACCACCAGTTGAACTATCCTACCACCAGTTGAACTATCCTACCACCAGTTGAACTATCCTACCACCAGTTGAACTATACCACCAGTTGAACTATCCTACCACCAGTTGACCAGTTGAACTATCCTACCACCAGTTGAACTATTCTCAGTTGAACTATCCCACCAGTTGAACTATCCTACCACCAGTTGAACTATCCTACCACCAGTTGAACTACTACCACCAGTTGAACTACTACACCAGTTGAACTATCCTACCACCAGTTGAACTATCACTACCACACCAGTTGAACTATTCTACCACCAGTTGAACTATCCTACCACCAGTTGAACTATTCTACCACCAGTTGAACTATCCTACCACCAGTTGAACTATGAACTATCCTACCACCACTATTCTACCACCAGTTGAACTATCCTACCACCAGTTGAACTATCCTACCACCAGTTGAACTATCCTACCACCAGTTGAACTATCCTACCACCAGTTGAACTATCCTACCACCAGTTGAACTATCCTACCACCAGTTGAACTATCCTACCACCAGTTGAACTATCCTACCACCAGTTGAACTATTCTACCACCAGTTGAACTATCCTACCACCAGTTGAACTATCCTACCACCAGTTGAACTATCCTACCACCAGTTGAACTATCCTACCACCAGTTGAACTATCCTACCACCAGTTGAACTATCCTACCACCAGTTGAACTATCCTACCACCAGTTGAACTATCCTACCACCAGTTGAACTATCCTACCACCAGTTGAACTATCCTACCACCAGTTGAACTATCCTACCACCAGTTGAAACTATCCTTCCACCAGTTGAACAGTTGAACTATCCTACCACCAGTTGAACTATCCTACCACCAGTTGAACTATCCTACCACCAGTTGAACTATCCTACCACCAGTTGAACTATCCTACCACCAGTTGAACTATCCTACCACCAGTTGAACTATCCTACAACCAGAAGAATTATCCAATAAATAATCCTGAGAGTAGATGAATTATGCATCAGTTACATGTAATAATTCCACCATCCACTGAACTGTTTCTTTCAAAAAAAATATTTTATTCTCTCGTTCATTCATCCATTGTTTCAGAAGCTTAATTATCTTTCAAAAAATTACATTTCAGTTTGTGAGGGAGAATAATAGTTTCAGCTGACGAATTATTTTCATAGCAGAGTGAATTATTCTGGCACAAAAAGAAAAGGTAATTATTCTGACGCAACGCCAATTATTTTGAGAGCGAGTGAATTATTTTGATAAGTTAAATTGTCTTGAGGGCATATTGATTATTATTATTATTATTGATTATTATTATTATTATTATTATTATTATTATTATTATTATTATTATTATTATTATTATTATTATTATCATTATTATTATTATTATTATTATTATTATTATCATTATTATTATTATTATTATTATTATTATTATTATTATTATTATTATTATTATTATTATTATTATTATTATTATTTTGATGGTCTGTTAACAGATGAACTTACTCCAGCAAATGAATTATTTTCTGAACCGGCTGAATTATGTATCTTCTAGCTAAAAATAATTTGAAAGAAGACGAGATATTCTGATATCAGATGGAAGAATCTGATAAAAACCCTGAAGGAAATGTTCCGAAATCAGAAGAACATATTATCGCTATTTTTTTTTTTTTTTGGGGTCACCAGATGAATTGAGATTAAAAAAAAAATAGTGGTTATATAGTGACCAGATGAATTATACAGAGGCCGGATGAATTATTATGACGGGAGATGAATTATTCCCAAGACTGCTGAATTATCCTGCTATCATCAATTACCCGGTCGAGCCACGTTAATTACTCTACCATCAGCTGAATTATAGTGCTCTCAGTCAAATTATACA
>NC_091298.1:5077375-5107375 GCF_038502225.1 Cherax quadricarinatus | reverse complement strand
ACACACACATGTACTCATATACAACAGGCCTAGTGTCTAATCGACATGTGCCTAGGACAAAATGGTAACTAACACACACACACACACAGGCAGGACTACAAAGAGACCTGGACAGGCTGAACACGTGGTCCAGCAACTGGTTTCTCGAATTCAACCCCGCCAAATGCAAAGTCATGAAGATTGGGGAAGGGCAAAGAAGACCGCAGACAGAGTATAGGCTAGGTGGCCAAAGACTGCAAACCTCACTCAAGGAGAAAGATCTTGGGGTGAGTATAATACCGAGCACGTCTCCGGAAGCACACATCAACCAGATAACTGCTGCAGCATATGGGCGCCTGGCAAAACTGAGAATAGAGTTCCGACACCTTAGTAAGGACGTACACTGTATACTGTGTACGTCAGGCCCATACTGGAGTATGCAGCACCAGTTTGGAACCCACACCTGATCAAGCACTTCAAGAAATTAGAGAAAGTACAAAGGTTTGCATCGAGGTTAGTTCCGGAGCTCAAGATAATGTCCTACGAAAAAAGGTTGAGGGAAATCGGCCTGACGACACTGGAGGACAGAAGGGTTAGGGGAGACATGATAACGACATACAAAATACTGGGTGGAATAGATGAGGTGGACAGAGACAGGATGTTCCGGAGAGGGGACACAGAAACAAGGGATCACAAAGGGATGTTAGGTAGTATTTCTTCAGTCATAGAGTTGTCAGTAAGTGGAACAGTCTAGCAAGTGACGTAGTGGAGGCAGGAACCATACATAGCTTTAAGATGAGGCATGATAAAGCTCATGGAGCAGAGAGAGGACCTAGTAGCGTCCAGTGAAGAGGCGGGGCCAGGAGCTGAGTCTCGACCCCTGCAACCACAATTAGGTGAGTACACATACGCACGCACACACACACACACACACACACACACACACACACACACACACACACACACACACACACACACACACACACACACACACACACACACACACACTCACACACATACACACACGCAGCAGGCACATTCTTACCAGACCCCTGCACGACAAATTTCTTCCCTTTGCTTACTAGAGAAGAGCAAGAAGCTTGCCTTGAAGTGGTCACTCCTTTAGGCTCTCCAGTCAACACAGATTATGCTAGCTAGAGTCTCTCGACCACAGAGAGGACCACATCAAGCTAGCTGAAGGCCACTGGAATGGAGCACACAGCTTGCAGGAAGCTAAAGAAAGAGCTAAGGAAGTGGAGAGGATGCTGGTAAGAGGAAAGATAAAAGGTAAGAGGTACCTGAGAGAAGATGCCGGGGCGTATGAGATTGCAGGAAGCTAGAAAGAGGCTGCTGGAAGCAGGTTAAGAGGCAGAAGAAGAAAAAAAGGTTGCAAATCCACTGGAAGAATGAAGGCAAGCAAATCCAGCCGCTGGATATGGAAGGTGGGACAAGAAGGAGGGAAGAGGTGGAGTTCCCGAACTGACAAAGCTTTACCTAGAACCAAGTGTTCTACCGTGTCATAAGAACGATGATAAAATTCTCTGGAGAACCAAGAGTACTAACATTTTCCAAGATCTACCGTAGGTCGCTGGAAAAAAAAGCACTATTGCGTCTATGGAATCAGCTGTTGTTTGGAAAGCATAGCTGGTATTATTAGGGTTTATTAAGATGGGAGACTGTGTAAAACGTTTTTGAAAGAGTGAAAACAGACTTGCAACCACAGAAAAACCTGTCAGAAGATTAAATAATTACATAAAAAAAATAATAATGATAATAATAATTATTATTATTATTATTATTATTATTATTATTATTATTATTATTATTATTATTATTTCTTTATGCGAATACGCTAAGCCTGTAGGGATCACAGCAGCACCTAGGGAATGGGAGGTAATTAGGTTCAATATAGAGATAGAGTTTCCTCCATTCCCTGGATCATGGCACACGCCACCACCATCATCAGCAGCATCTTCCCTTGAAGCGTAAGATCACTATCAACGATTGTAGAGATTATGGTGATACCCACAAGGTACTGAAAAGGAAACTCGTTTACAGGCCGAAAAGTTTCACCACGAGTGGCTTAATCATTCCTAATAGTAATTAACAATTTGGTATCATATAGCGGACAGTATATATAGACATCATTTCGCCAATATAGACATCATTTCGCCAATATAGACATCATTTCGCCAATAACAAGATTTTTCAAGTCACTGTATAAAGCCAAATGTAAAATGAAAACAACATACGTTCCAGAAAATTCCTTCACGTTATTCTTGTCGGTAAATCTTGCCTCTGTAGTGCGAGGCGTGACTGATAGGTTACTCTCTCGTACACACTACTGTTATGATATTATTCAACATTATTCAACACACCCTGAAAGGTTTAGGGCTCGAAAACGAGGATGCAGTCATATAAACATTTAACTGTTTTTTCCCAGTCTGGTATTGCCTCAGTAAATGAAGTCTGGGAAGTTATTAAACAAGCCTCGTAAGTATTGGAAGAGGAAGTTTGGCAGGGTGAGGGTTAAAAGTCGCAGAAATAGCCAGGAGACTAGCAGGGTGAAAATAGGCACTCGCAAATGTATGTGTTTGTGAGGAAAAAAATATACTACGGGCGGGGTTAGAACCCGCGATCAGAGTGTCTCAGAACTCTAGACAGTCGCGTTAGCCACTGGGACAGATAGACCAATGGATAACGCGACGGTCTGGAGTTTTGAGACTCTAATCGCGGGTTCTAACACCGCCCGTGGTATGGTTTATTTGCAATCGTGTCATTACGATTTCGTGAGTTATGTGCTTGTGGATTTGTATATTAGTGTTACAGACACTGACACAGTACGTCATTTTGTAAGTTTACCTCTCTGTTTCTCTGTTTCTCTCTCTCTCTCTCTCTCTCTCTCTCTCTCTCTCTCTCTCTCTCTCTCTCTCTCTCTCTCTCTCTCTCTCTCTCTCTCTCTCTCTCTATCTATCTATCTTTGTATCCCAATAACGAAATCATCCAACATCTCAGCACTAACGCCCTCACCGTTACACCACCACCACACCATTATCACCACCACCACCACTACCACCACCACTACCACCACCACCAACCACTAATCAGTAACAGCTTCTTCCACGTGTTGTCAAACGTTACTTCTCACTCTCAACATTATTACCACAATTTACATTCATTTTCAATTTAAATGACCCACTTAGCTGCTGGCCTTTAATTAAAGAGACAAACCCGTGCGTAATTAAACGCTGGTGCCACCTTCGCCCTCTTAACATATTTAACAAGCTTTAAATTGCCTTTTAACTCACTACACCACTTTTTACCTCCGCTCTCTTGATCCGAGGAACTAAATCTCCCCCTCCCCTCCTCCTGTTCCTTGGATCACACTGGATTACCTCCTTTTACTCAAAGGACTGATATAACCTTTAACTGATTTAGTAACCTTTGACACTTGATCTGGCACCACGCCCCTTCCACCACCCCTTCCACCGCCCCTTCCACCGCCCCTTCCACCACCCCTTCCACCACCCCTTCCACCGCCCCTTCCACCGCCCCTTCCACCGCCCCTTCCACCACCCCTTCCACCACCCCTTCCACCCCAACTTCCATCCCAACTACCACCCCAACTTCCATCCCAACTACCACCCCAACTTCCATCTTCCCCTGCCACCTCCCCCTTCCACTGACCACTTCTACCACCCTTTCCATATCCCCGTCCATCTCCCCTTCCATCTTCCCTTCCACCTCCCCTTCCATCTCCTCTTCCATCTCCCCTTCCACCTCCCCTTCCACCTTCCCTTCCACCTTCCCTTCCATCTCTTCTTCTATCACCTCTTCCACCACCCCTTCTATCACCCCCTTCCACCACCCCTTCCACCACCTTCTTTACCGCCACCCAAACAATCTTCTAAGATCCCCAGCAGTGTCCCTGGCCTCGTATCATGCCCCTCACGAGACAAGATCATCAATAATTCACTTCAAATAAGATTCTTACAGCAGAAGGCGAAATGTTCCTTCAGCAGAGTGATTAACCAGATGGGTTTTGCTCACTGTGCCACCCCAGAAAGGTATTCTCGTATCTCACAAGCCCAGCCTCATCTACCTCGAAGATATATGTTATTTAGAGGCATGTTCCTTTGTGCCTAATTTCCCAAGTAGGTACCAAGGTACACAAAAAACACGCACATAGCAGAGAGAAGCTTATTACGACATTTCGGTCCGACTTGGACCATATACAAGACCGAAACGTCTTCGTAAGCTCGTCTCTACCACGAGCGGCTTATTTGCGCATTGTTCCACTCACAGTACTTTGCCTATCTTTTTCTTTAGGTACCTTGGTACTTGTGAATGGTTCCTCATTCAGGGACCAGGAGCTACACTCTCTTGTGACCCCTACGAGTTTATCTTTCTTCATCAACCCCCTCAATTCCTACTTATATTTCATGTTTTGTTAGACCCACTTCTCCCTGACGTTCTTGCTTATCCTCCCTCTCAACCCTCCTTCCCTACCTACCTCCCTCCCTCCAACCCTCCCTCCTTCCCTCCCTCCCTCCTTCCCTCCCTCAATCCTCCCCTCCCTCCCTCCCTCCCTCCTTCAATCCTTCCCTCCCTCCCTCCCTCCCACCCTCCTTCCCTCCCACCACCCTTCCCTCCCTCCCTCCCTCCCACCCTCCTTCCCTCCCACCACCCTTCCCTCCCTCCTTCCCTCCCTCAATCCTTCCCTCCCTCTCTCCCACCCTCCCTCCCACCCTTCCTCCATCCTTCCCTCCCTCCCTCCCACCCTCCCTCCCTCCTTCCCTCCCTCCCTCCTTCCTTCATTCCCTCCTTCCTTCCCTCCCTCCTTCCCTCCCTCCATCCTTCCTTCCCTCCATCCTTCCCTCCCTCTCTCCCTCCCTCCTTCCCTCCCTCCCTCCCTCCCTCCCTCCCTCCCTCCTTCCCTCCCTCCATCCCTCCTCCCTCCTTCCTCCTCCATCTCCCTCTTTCCCTCCATCCCTCCATCCTCCCTCCCTCCTCCCTCTCCCCTCCCTCCTCCTCCCTCCCTCCCCTCCCCTCCCTCCCTCCTCCATTCTTCCCTCCCTCCTCCCTTCCCTCCCTCTCCATCCTTCCCTCCATCCCTCCATCCCTCCCTCCTCCTTCCCTCCTCCCCTCCTCCTCCCTCCTTCCTTCCTTCCCTCCCTCCTTCCCTCCCTCCTTCCTCCTTCCCCTCTCTCCATCCTTCCCTCCATCCTCCCTCCCTCCCTCCTTCTCCCTCCTCCCTTCCCTTCCCTCCCTCTCTCCTCCCTCCTCCTCCATCCTTCCTCCTTCCCTCTCTCCATCCTTCCCTCCATCCCTCCATCCTCCTCCTCTCCTCCCTCCTCCCTCCCCTCTCTTCCCTCCTTCCTCCCTCCCTCCATCCCGTTCCTCCATCCTTCCTCCCATCTCTCCTCCTTCCCTCCTCCCTCCATCCCTCCACCTCTCCTTCCCTCCTCCCTCCATCCTTCCCTCCTCCTCCTCCTCTCTCCATCCATCCTCCATCCTCTCTCCATCCTTCCCTCCCTCCATCCATCCTCCTTCCCTCCTCCTCCTTCCTTCCCTCCCTCCATCCATCCCTCTATCCCTCCTCCTCCTTCCTTCCCTCCTCCATCCTTCCCTCCCTCCCTCCACCTCCTCCCTCCCCTCCTCCCCATCCCTCCTCCCTCCCTCCATCCCTCCTCCATCCTTTCCTCCCTCCCTCCTTCCTCTCTCCATCCATCCTTCCATCCCTCCCTCCCTCCTTCCTTCCCTCCTCCATCCTTCCCTCCCTCCTTCTATCCTTCCCTCCTCCTCCTTCCCTTCCTCCTCCATCCCTCCTCCATCCTCCTCCCTCCCTCCATCCCTCCTCCATCCTCCCTCCCTCCCTCCTCCTCTCCATCCATCCTTCCATCCCTCCCTCCATCCCTCCCTCCTTCCTTCCCTCCCTCCATCCATCCCTCTATCCCTTCCTCCCTCCCGCCATCCCTCCCTCCATCCTTCCCTCCCTCCCTCCTCCCTCCCTCTCTCCATTCATCCTTCCATCCCTCCCTCCCTCCCTCCTTCCTTCCCTCCCTCCATCCTTCCCTCCCTCCCTCCATCCTTCCCTCCCTCCCTCCTTCCCTCTCTCCATCCATCCTTCCATCCCTCACTCCATCCATCCATCCCTCCCTCCTTCCTTCCCTCCCTCCCTCCATCCTTCCCTCCGTCCCTCCTTCCCTCTCTCCATCCATCCTTCCATCCCTCCCTCTCTCCCTCCTTCCTTCCCTCCCTCCCTCCTTCCCTCCCTCCCTCCATCCTTCCCTCCCTCCCTCACTCCATCCTTCCTTCCCTCCCTCCATCCCTCCCTCCATCCCTCCCTCCCTCCCTCCATCCCTCCCTCCATCCATCCCTCCCTCCATCCCTCCCTCCCTCCCTCCATCCCTCCCTCCATCCTTCATTCCCTCCCTCCTTCCCTCTCTCCATTCATCCTTCCATCCCTCCCTCCCTCCCTCCTTCCGTCCCTCCCTCCATCCTTCCCTCCCTCCCTCCATCCTTCCCTCCCTCCCTCCTTTCCTCTCTCCATCCATCCTTCCATCCCTCCCTCCCTCCTTCCTTCCATCTCTCCCTCCTCAAATCCTTTCCTCCCTTCCTCCATCCTTCCCTTCTTCCCTCTCTCCATTCATCCCTCCATCTCTCCCTCCCTCCCTCCTTCCTTCCCTCCCTCCATCCTTCCCTTCCTCCTTCCATCCTTCCCTCCCTCCCTCCTTCCCTCTCTCCATCCATCCTTCCATCCCTCCCTCCCTCCTTCCTTCCCTCCCTCCATCCTTCCCTCCCTCCCTCCATCCTTCCCTCCCTCCCTCCTTCCCTCTCTCCATCCATCCCTCCCTCCCTCACTCCATCCTTCCTTCCCTCCCTCCATCCTTCCCTCCCTCCATCCATCCTTCCCTCCCTCCCTCCTTCCCTCTCTCCATCCATCCTTCCATCCCTCCCTCCCTCCTTCCTTCCCTCCCTCCATCCTTCCCTCCCTCCCTCCATCCTTCCCTCCCTCCCTCCTTCCCTCTCTCCATCCATCCTTCCATCCCTCCCTCCCTCCTTCCTTCCCTCCCTCCATCCTTCCCTCCCTCCCTCCATCCTTCCCTCCCTCCCTCCTTCCCTCTCTCCATTCATCCTTCCATCCCTCCCTCCCTCCCTCCTTCCTTCCCTCCCTCCATCCTTCCCTCCCTCCCTCCATCCTTCCCTCCCTCCCTCCTTCCCTCTCTCCATCCATCCTTCCATCCCTCCCTCCCTCCTTCCTTCCCTCCCTCCATCCTTCCCTCCCTCCATCCATCCTTCCATCCCTCCCTCCTTCCCTCTCTCCATCCATCCTTCCATCCCTCCCTCCCTCCTTCCTTCCCTCCATCCATCCTTCCCTTCCTCCTTCCATCCTTCCCTCCCTCCCTTCTTCCCTCTCTCCATCCATCCTTCCATCCCTCCCTCCCTCCTTCCCTCTCTCCATCCATCCTTCCATCCCTCCCTCCATCCTTGCCTCCCTCCCTCCTTCCCTCTCTCCATCCATCCTTCCATCCCTCCCTCCCTCCTTCCTTCCCTCCCTCCATCCTTCCCTTCCTCCCTCCATCCCTCCCTCCATCCCTCCCTCCCTCCCTCCACAATTGGAGTAGCGTTAATCTGTCACTCTAAGCTTCTTTCCTCATAGCTTAAAAAAAAGCAAACTTTTTTCCCTCTGCCGTTTTTTTTTACGGCAGAAATTTTCTCTGGACATTCAAAAGGTATTTAAAAATTTACAAGTTTTCTGTTCACAGACTTAACCCCCCTCCCCTCTCTCTCTCTCTCTCTCTCTCTCTCTCTCTCTCTCTCTCTCTCTCTCTCTCTATTTATCTATATATGTATATATCTATCTAGGTATCTATCTCTCCCCTTTCATCATCCTCTTCCATCACCTCCACATCTCCTTCCTCTGACTTCAAGCTCCCCATCTCCCCTCATTTTCCCTCTTCTTCCCCCATCATCTTCAGCTTGTCTTTCCTCCAGTTTCTTCTCGTTGTCTCACTCACTCCTCATCGTCTCCCTCCCCACTGTCTCTCCGTCTCCCTCACTTATGCTCCCCATTCATCTTTCATGTTTCCCTAGGCTGTTACTGTTCATTTATTATGTGAGGCAGGCAGTGAGGCAGGCAGGGAGGCAGGCAGGGAGGCAGGCAGTGAGGCAGGCAGTGAGGCAGGCAGTGAGGCAGGCAGGGAGGCAGGCAGGGAGGCAGGCAGGGAGGCAGGCAGTGAGGCAGGCAGGGAGGCAGGCAGTGAGGCAGGCAGGGAGGCAGGCAGGGAGGCAGGCAGTGAGGCAGGCAGTGAGGCAGGCAGTGAGGCAGGCAGGGAGGCAGGCAGGGAGGCAGGCAGGGAGGTAGGCAGGGAGGCAGGCAGGGAGGCAGGCAGGGAGGCAGGCAGGGAGGCAGGCAGGGAGGCAGGCAGGGAGGTAGGGAGGGAGGCAGGCAGGGAGGTAGGCAGGGAGGCAGGCAGGGAGGCAGGCTGGGAGGTAGGCAGGGAGGCAGGCAGTGAGGCAGGCAGGGAGGTAGGCAGGGAGGCAGGCTGGGAGGTAGGCAGGGAGGCAGGCAGTGAGGCAGGCAGTGAGGCAAGCAGTGAGGCAGGCAGTGAGGCAGGCAGTGAGGCAGGCAGTGAGGCAGGCAGTGAGGCAGGCAGGGAGGCAGGCAGGGAGGCAGGCAGTGAGGCAGGCAGTGAGGCAGGCAGTGAGGCAGGCAGTGAGGCAGGCAGTGAGGCAGGCAGTGAGGCAGGCAGGGAGGCAGGCAGTGAGGCAGGCAGTGAGGCAGGCAGTGAGGCAGGCAGTGAGGCAGGCAGTGAGGCAGGCAGTGAGGCAGGCAGTGAGGCAGGCAGGGAGGCAGGCAGGGAGGCAGGCAGTGAGGCAGGCAGTGAGGCAGGCAGTGAGGCAGGCAGTGAGGCAGGCACGGAGGCAGGCAGTGAGGCAGGCAGTGAGGCAGGCAGTGAGGCAGGCAGTGAGGCAGGCAGTGAGGCAGGCAGTGAGGCAGGCAGTGAGGCAGGCAGTGAGGCAGGCAGTGAGGCAGGCAGTGAGGCAGGCAGTGAGGCACAAAGCGAAACATGTTCAGCAACCTATGTCTTCAGTGTTGTCTGACGAAACATCTCTGCACGCATCTCAGGCTGGTTAATGGAGGGGGGGGTGGAGGTTCAAGCCTATCGACTACACATGGATCATTAAGACTCCACTCAAACTCGTTCACCACCAGACAAGAATTCATTAATCTCTAGGACATGTATTAAACTCACAGCATACATACACAGAGAGACATACATACACCTCTCACCATATACATATCCTGTATATCCAAGGTACAGGAGCCCACCCTCTCCTTCCTCGGATCAACCCTAATTACCACCCATACCATGTAAGCTTTGAAAATACTTTTCTTTTTAGATAGCAATATTGATGATAAGATTATTATTATTATTATTATTATTATTATTATTATTTATTTTGAAAACGGAAGTCATCTCAATTTCTTGATGATACGCATCTTATTCTCTGGGCGCCTCTTTCTTAAAAAAAAATAATATTTGGCATTTGTAAATACCGATAATATATATATTAACATATATAATGCAATATATATAATAACAATAATCACTGATCGGGAACTGAGTGCTTCCAACGACCAGGTTAAAACTGCACGACACAGTTATGTTGATCTGCGAGTTATTAACTGTGAGTTTGGACTCGTTAGAGAAAATTTCAGTTACCTCCTTCGATATGGGTAATTGTGCCACTAATGACCCTGGCTTATTGATTTGGGTGGAGAGTAAGAGAGCTGAAGGTCGCGCTCAGGCAAGCTGGGAAGGTCGCAGGTTAGGCATTTCCCATCGCATCTCGGTAACGTAGAGGAGTAGAGCTTGAAGACTGGTAATATGAGACGTTAGAGCTTTGAAACTGGTAAGGAGGGAGCCTAGAGCTTTCAGACTTATACAACACTAAGAAAATTTAACCAATTACTGACCACCTCTTATTGTTTTTAATTAACTTGATTCACCAGGGACATACCTGTGGCCAGATACAAGAGTTTTCTTGCTCTATCACAGCTCTGGCCTGGAGTCAGACTTTTGAGTTGATTTCCTCTTCAACAAAGCTGTTACTGTTAGCAGCTCACAGCCTGGTTGATCTGGCACTGTAAGGAGGTAGTGATCTAGTTTTCTCGTTTCCGATATCTGCTGATAGTAGGTTGATATATGCTGGTAGCAGGTTGATATCTGCTGATAGTAGGTTGATATCTGCTGGTAGCAGGTTGATATCTGCTGGTAGTGGGTTGATATCTGCTGGTAGCAGGTTGATATCTGCTGGTAGCAGGTTGATATCTGCTGATAGCAGGTTGAATATTTGTTGGTAGCAGGTTGATATCTGCTGGCAGCAGGTTGAAAATCTGTTGGTATCAGGTTGATATCTGCTGGTAGCAGGTTGATATCTGCTGGTAGCAGGTTGATATCTGCTGGTAGCAGGTTGAATATTTGTTGGTAGCAGGTTGATATCTGCTGGCAGCAGGTTGAAAATCTGTTGGTATCAGGTTGATATCTGCTGGTAGCAGGTTGAATTTCTGTTGGTAGAAGGTTGATATCTGCTGGTAGCAGGTTGAATAATTTAGGCTCAAGGATGTTGACACAGTGTTTTCTTATAGTACCCACGGCGCACCTAGCTTTCCACTTGGTCAATTTTACACGTCCTCCCATATCTCTCATTCCTGTACGTTCTTATAATAGTCTATTGTTAATATGAAGAAGATGGGGAAGAAGCCTAGTCAATATTATTACATTCACGTACAAGGGTTAAACCTAAGAGTTACCACAACACCTCGGGGAATGGGAGGCAATTAGATTCGATCCACGAACATTGAGGAACAAAAGGCCTTTTAGTATCTTCCAGGTATATATTACCACGTATGTATCTAAACTAGATTTCCACTCCAGAGAGTGAATTTCATATATTTGGTGAATATTTCTAGCAGTCTGAACAGTCCACCTCAGATGCATCTTCTGCCCTCGACATCAAATGATATTCTAAGTAAGGAACCACAAATGATTTCAATACAATTACTAGTGACATTATTAATCTGTCTTGAAAGTTCTCATTATCCATCTCGTAATGTTCCATGCTCTCGCAGGGTTTATCTTACTGAGTTTTCTTCATGATATGTCAGCTCATATTATTATAGACATGTCTCTTATATGTTCTTTCTATGAGATGTTCCTGGAAATATAAGAACAGAAAGATTCCCACAAAAAAACAGAGAAAACTGTTGCAAGGAAGAGAGGACTCACACAAGGAAGAGAGGACTCACACAAGGAAGAGAGGACTCACACAAGGAAGAGAGTACTCACACAAGGAAGAGAGGACTCACACAAGGAAGAGAGGACTCACACAAGGAAGAGAGGACTCACACAAGGAAGAGAGTACTCACACAAGGAAGAGAGGACTCACACAAGGAAGAGAGTACTCACACAAGGAAGAGAGTACTCACACAAGGAAGAGAGTACTCACACAAGGAAGAGAGTACTCACACAAGGAAGAGAGTACTCACACAAGGAAGAGAGTACTCACACAAGGAAGAGAGGACTCACACAAGGAAGAGAGTACTCACACAAGGAAGAGAGGACTCACACAAGGAAGAGAGTGCTCACACAAGGAAAGGAGTACTCACACAAGGAAGAGGATACTCACACAAGGAAGAGAGCACTCACACAAGGAAGAGAGTACTCTCACAAGGAAGAGAGTCCTCACACAAGGAAGAGAGTACTCTCACAAGGAAGAGAGTACTCACACAAGGAAAGGAGTACTCACACAAGGAAGAGGATACTCACACAAGGAAGAGAGCACTCACACAAGGAAGAGAGTACTCTCACAAGGAAGAGAGTACTCACACAAGGAAGAGGATACTCACACAAGGAAGAGAGCACTCACACAAGGAAGAGAGTGCTCACACAAGGAAAGGAGTACTCACACAAGGAAGAGGATACTCACACAAGGAAGAGAGCACTCACACAAGGAAGAGAGTACTCTCACAAGGAAGAGAGTCCTCACACAAGGAAGAGAATCCTCACACAAGGAAGAGAGTACTCACACAAGGAAGAGAGGATTCACGCAAGGAAGAGAGTGTTCACACAAGGAAGAGAGTGCTCACACAAGGAAGAGAGTACTCACATAAGGAAGAGAGTACTCACACGAGGAAGAGAGGACTCACACAAGGAAGAGAGTACTCACATAAGGAAGAGGGTACTTACACAAAGAAGAGAGGACTCACACAAGGAAGAGAGTACTCACATAAAAAAGAGAGTACTCACACAAAGAAGAGAGTACTCACACAAGGAAGAGAGTACTCACACGAGGAAGAGAGTACTCACACAAGGAAGAGAGTACTCACACAACAAAGAGAGTACTCACACAAGAAAGAGAGTACTCACACAAGGAAGAGAGTACTCACTCAAGGAAGAGAGTACTCACACAAGGAAGAGAGTACTCACTCAAGGAAGAGAGTACTCACACAAGGAAGAGAGTACTCACTCAAGGAAGAGAGTACTCACACAAGGAAGAGAGTACTCACTCAAGGAAGAGAGTACTCACACAAGGAAGAGAGTACTCACTCAAGGAAGAGAGTACTCACACAAGGAAGAGAGTACTCACACAAGGAAGAGAGTACTCACTCAAGGAAGAGAGTACTCACACAAGGAAGAGAGTACTCACTCAAGGAAGAGAGTACTCACACAAGGAAGAGAGTACTCACACAAGAAAGAGAGTACTCACACAAGAAAGAGAGTACTCACACAAGGAAGAGAGTACTCACACAAGAAAGAGAGTACTCACACAAGGAAGAGAGTACTCACACAAGAAAGAGAGTACTCACACAAGAAAGAGAGTACTCACACAAGAAAGAGAGTACTCACACAAGGAAGAGAGTACTCACACAAGAAAGAGAGTACTCACTCAAGGAAGAGAGTACTCACACAAGGAAGAGAGTACTCACTCAAGGAAGAGAGTACTCACACAAGGAAGAGAGTACTCACACAAGAAAGAGAGTACTCACACAAGAAAGAGAGTACTCACACAAGGAAGAGAGTACTCACACAAGAAAGAGAGTACTCACTCAAGGAAGAGGGTAATCACACAAGAAAGAGAGTACTCACTCAAGGAAGAGAGGACTCACACAAGGAAGAGAGGACTCACACAAGGAAGAGAGTACTCACACAAGGAAGAGAGTACTCACTCAAGGAAGAGAGTACTCACACAAGGAAGAGAGTACTCACACAAGAAAGAGAGTACTCACACAAGGAAGAGAGTACTCACACAAGAAAGAGAGTACTCACACAAGGAAGAGAGTACTCACACAAGAAAGAGAGTCCTCACACAAGGAAGAGAGTACTCACACAAGAAAGAGAGTACTCACTCAAGGAAGAGAGTACTCACACAAGAAAGAGAGTACTCACACAAGAAAGAGAGTACTCACACAAGAAAGAGAGTACTCACACAAGGAAGAGAGTACTCACACAAGAAAGAGAGTCCTCACACAAGGAAGAGAGTACTCACACAAGAAAGAGAGTACTCACTCAAGGAAGAGAGTACTCACACAAGGAAGAGAGTACTCACACAAGAAAGAGAGTACTCACACAAGAAAGAGAGTACTCACACAAGGAAGAGAGTACTCACACAAGAAAGAGAGTACTCACACAAGAAAGAGAGTACTCACACAAGAAAGAGAGTACTCACACAAGGAAGAGAGTACTCACACAAGAAAGAGAGTACTCACACAAGAAAGAGAGTACTCACACAAGGAAGAGAGTACTCACACAAGAAAGAGAGTCCTCACACAAGGAAGAGAGTACTCACACAAGAAAGAGAGTACTCACTCAAGGAAGAGAGTACTCACACAAGGAAGAGAGTACTCACACAAGAAAGAGAGTACTCACTCAAGGAAGAGAGTACTCACACAAGGAAGAGAGTACTCACACAAGAAAGAGAGTACTCACACAAGAAAGAGAGTACTCACACAAGGAAGAGAGTACTCACACAAGAAAGAGAGTACTCACACAAGAAAGAGAGTCACACAAGAAAGAGAGTACTCACACAAGAAAGAGAGTACTCACACAAGAAAGAGAGTACTCACACAAGGAAGAGAGTACTCACACAAGAAAGAGAGTACTCACACAAGAAAGAGAGTACTCACACAAGGAAGAGAGTACTCACTCAAGAAAGAGAGTACTCACACAAGAAAGAGAGTACTCACACAAGGAAGAGAGTACTCACACAAGAAAGAGAGTACTCACACAAGGAAGAGAGTACTCACTCAAGAAAGAGAGTACTCACACAAGAAAGAGAGTACTCACACAAGGAAGAGAGTACTCACTCAAGAAAGAGAGTACTCACACAAGAAAGAGAGTACTCACACAAGGAAGAGAGTACTCACTCAAGAAAGAGAGTACTCACACAAGAAAGAGAGTACTCACACAAGGAAGAGAGTACTCACTCAAGAAAGAGAGTACTCACACAAGAAAGAGAGTACTCACACAAGGAAGAGAGTACTCACACAAGAAAGAGAGTACTCACACAAGGAAGAGAGTACTCACTCAAGAAAGAGAGTACTCACACAAGGAAGAGAGTACTCACTCAAGAAAGAGAGTACTCACACAAGGAAGAGAGTACTCACTCAAGAAAGAGAGTACTCACACAAGAAAGAGAGTACTCACACAAGGAAGAGAGTACTCACTCAAGAAAGAGAGTACTCACACAAGAAAGAGAGTACTCACACAAGAAAGAGAGTACTCACACAAGAAAGAGAGTACTCACACAAGAAAGAGAGTACTCACACAAGGAAGAGAGTACTCACTCAAGAAAGAGAGTACTCACACAAGGAAGAGAGTACTCACTCAAGAAAGAGAGTACTCACACAAGGAAGAGAGTACTCACTCAAGGAAGAGAGTACTCACACAAGAAAGAGAGTACTCACACAAGGAAGAGAGTACTCACTCAAGAAAGAGAGTACTCACACAAGAAAGAGAGTACTCACACAAGAAAGAGAGTACTCACACAAGAAAGAGAGTACTCACACAAGGATGAAAGGACTCGCTCAGTTATTCAAGGAAGACAGACTTACTCTAGTAAGAGACTTTCTCAAAGAAGAGAGAAAACTCAATAACAAAAGAGCAGACACACAGAGAGCAAAGACTCAGACACAGAGAACAGACACACACACACACACACACACACACACACACACACACACACACACACACACACACACACACACACACACACACACACACACACACACACACACACACAGCACAGACTCACTCACAGACTCTGAAAAGAGAGATTTATCTGATAATGTTTCTTCTATTGCTCAGTGACTGTGTTTCTGGACGCTGGTTCATCATGCAAATTATACTTCCGGTCTGCAACTGCATTACCTAGCCTTACCACCTCCCTGCTACCACTTCCCTGCTACCACCTCCCTGCTACCACCTCCCTGCTACCACCTCCCTGCTACCACCTTCCTGCTACCACCTCCCTGCTACCACCTCCCTGCTACCACCTCCCTGCTACCACTTCCCTGCTACCACGTCCCTGATGCCACCTCCCTGCTACCACCTCCCTTCTACCACTTCCCTGCTACCACCTCCCTGCTACCACCTCCCTGCTACCACTTCCCTGCTACCACCTCCCTGCTACCACCTCCCTGCTACCACCTCCCTGCTACCACCTCCCTGCTACCACCTCCCTGCTACCACCTCCCTGCTACCACCTCCCTGCTACCACCTCCCTGCTACCACCTCCCTGCTACCACCTCCCTGCTACCACTTCCCTGCTACCACCTCCCTGCTACCACCTCCCTGCTACCACTTCCCTGCTACCACCTCCCTGCTACCACCTCCCTGCTACCACCTCCCTGCTACCACCTCCCTGCTACCACCTCCCTGCTACCACCTCCTTGCTACCACCTCCCTGCTACCACTTCCCTGCTACCACTTCCCTGCTACCACCTCCCTGCTACCACCTCCCTGCTACCACTTCCCTGCTACCAGATCCCTGCTACCACCTCCTTGCTACCACCTCCCTGCTACCACCTCCCTGCTACCACTTCCCTGCTACCACATCCCTGCTACCACCTCCCTGCTGAGACCTCCCTGATACCACCTCCCTGCTACCATCTCCCTGCTACCACCTCCCTGCTACCACCTCCTTGCTACCACCTCCCTGCTACCACCTCCCTGCTACCACTTCCCTGCTACCACCTCCCTGCTACCACCTCCCTGCTGCCACCTCCCTGCTACCACCTCCCTGCTACCACCTCCTTGCTACCACCTCCCTGCTACCACCTCCCTGCTACCACTTCCCTGCTACCACCTCCCTGCTACCACCTCCCTGCTACCACTTCCCTGCTACCACCTCCCTGCTACCACCTCCCTGCTACCACCTCCCTGCTACCACCTCCCTGCTACCACCTCCCTGCTACCACCTCCCTGCTACCACCTCCCTGCTACCACCTCCCTGCTACCACCTCCCTGCTACCACCTCCCTGCTACCACCTCCCTGCTACCACCTCCCTGCTACCACCTCCCTGCTACCACTTCCCTGCTACCACCTCCCTGCTACCACCTCCCTGCTACCACCTCCCTGCTACCACCTCCCTGCTACCACCTCCCTACTACCACCTCCCTGCTACCACTTCCTTGCTACCACCTCCCTGCTACCACCTCCTTGCTACCACCTCCCTGCTACCACTTCCCTGCTACCACTTAACTGCTACCACCTCCCTGCTACCACCTCCTTGCTACCACCTCCCTGCTACCACCTCCCTACTACCACCTCCCTGCTACCACCTCCCTGATACCACCTCCCTGCTACCACCTCCCTGCTACCACCTCCCTGCTACCACCTCCCTGCTACCACCTCCCTGCTACCACCTCCCTGCTACCACCTCCCTGCTACCACCTCCCTGCTACCACCTCCCTGCTGCCACCTCCCTGCTACCCCTGGTATCACCTCCCTGCTACCACCTCCCTGCTACCACCTCCCTGCTACCACCTCCCTGCTATCCACCTCCCTGCTACCACTTCCCTGCTACCACCTCTCTGGTATCACCTCCCTGCTACCACCTCCCTGCTACCACCTCCCTGGTATCACCTCCCTGGTATCACCTCCCTGCTACCACCACCCTGCTACCACCTCCCTGGTATCACCTCCTTGGTATCACCTCCCTGCTACCACCTCCCTGCTACCACCTCCCTGCTACCACCTCCCTGGTATCACATCCCTGGTATCACCTCCCTGCTACCACCTCCCTGCTACCACCTCCCTGGTATCACCTCCCTGGTATCACCTCCCTGCTACCACCTCCCTGCTACCACCTCCCTGCTACCACCTCCCTGGTATCACCTTCCTGCTACCACCTCCCTGCTACCACCTCCCTGGTATCACCTCCCTGGTATCACCTCCCTGCTACCACCTCCCTGCTACCACCTCCCTGGTATCACCTCCCTGGCATTACCTCCCTGCTACCACCTAACTGATACCACCTCTCTGGTATCACCTCCCTGCTACCACCTCCCTGCTACCACCTCCCTGGTATCACCTCCCTGGTATCACCTCCCTGTTACCACCTCCCTGCTACCACTTCCCTGCTACCACCTCCCTGCTACCACCTCCTTGCTACCACCTCCCTGCTACCACTTCCCTGCTACCACTTCCCTGCTACCACCTCCCTGCTACCACCTCCCTGCTACCACTTCCCTGCTAACACCTCCCTGCTACCACCTCCCTGTTACCACCTCCTTGCTACCACCTCCCTGCTACCACCTCCCTGATGCCACCTCCCTGCTACCACCTCCCTGCTACCACCTCCCTGCTACCACTTCCCTGCTACTACCTCCTTGCTACCACCTCCCTGCTACCACCTCCCTACTACCACCTCCCTGCTACCACCTCCCTGCTACCACTTCCCTGCTACCACCTTCATGGTATCACCTCCCTGCTACCATCTCCCTGGTATCACCTCCCTGGTATCACCTCCCTGCTACCACCTCCCTGCTACCTCCTCTCTGGTATCACCTCCCTGCAACCACCTCCCTGCTACCACCTTCGTGGTATCACCTCCCTGCTACCACTTCCCTGCTACCACCTCTCTGGTATCACCTCCCTGCTACCACCTCCCTGCTACCACCTCCCTGGTATCACCTCCCTGGTATCACCTCCCTGGTATCACCTCCCTGCTACCACCTCCCTGCTACCACCTCCCTGCTACCACCTCCCTGGTATCACATCCCTGGTATCACCTCCCTGCTACCACCTCCCTGCTACCACCTCCCTGGTATCACCTCCCTGGTATCACCTCCCTGCTACCACCTCCCTGCTACCACCTCCCTGATATCACCTCCCTGGTATCACCTCCCTGCTACCACCTCCCTGCTACCACCTCCCTGGTATCACCTCCCTGGTATCACCTCCCTGCTACCACCTCCTTGCTACCACCTCCCTGGTATCACCTCCCTGGCATCACCTCCCTGCTACCACCTCCCTGCTACCACCTCTCTGGTATCACCTCCCTGCTACCACCTCCCTGCTACCACCTCCCTGGTATCACCTCCCTGGTATCACCTCCATGCTACCACCACCCTGCTACCACCTCCCTGGTATCACCTCCCTGGTATCACCTCCCTGCTACCACCTCCCTGCTACCACCTCCCTGGTATCACATCCCTTGTATCACCTCCCTGCTACCACCTCCCTGCTACCACCTCCCTGGTATCACCTCCCTGGTATCACCTCCCTGCTACCACCTCCCTGCTACCACCTCCCTGGTATCACCTCCCTGGTATCACCTCCCTGCTACCACGTCCCTGCTACCTCCTCCCTGGTATCACCTTCCTGGCATCACCTCCCTGCTACCACCTCCCTGCTACCACCTCCCTGGTATCACCTCCCTGCTACCACCTCCCTGCTACCACCTCCCTGGTATCACCTCCCTGGCATCACCTCCCTGCTACCACCTCCCTGGTATCACCTCCCTAGTATCACCTCCCTGCTTACACCATCAACACTTTCAGCTCAACACATTCATTATGTATCATATTTCTGTACGTACACCTAAAAGGTCAAATTCCTATTGAGAAAAGCTTTTGACGGATGGTAGCTACTACTACTACTACTACTACTACTACTACTACTACTACTACTACTACTACTACTACTACCACCACTACTACTACTACTACTACTACTACTACTACTACTACTACTACTTCTACTATTGCTATCAAAGCTCACCAAATTTGTCAGTGTGTTCCTAGCTGGTGTTGTTCCTGAGGATACAGGCTCTGAGCCCTGATGTCAGGACTGTGGCGAGTCCGGCATGTTACGATGTAGCCGCAGTGCTGAGACCAACTCAGCTTGAGTTTGTGATTCAACAAGGCTACGAGGCAGCTGTCCTTTCAGCATGGACATACGCTGCTAACTTCAAAGATCAAAAAGACCTGATTAAATTGGACTTTGCCAATGCTTTTAACTTTGTCAGAGATGCTGCACTCGCTGCAATTTACACACATTTCTCTCCCCTCTATCCATTCATACAGATGTGTCATAGTTCTATCTTTCAACTCGTGTTTGGTGAACATGAAACTGGTTCATGTGAAGGTGTGTAGCAGAGTGATCAACCTCTTTCTATCTCCCCTATATCTCATTTTCTGTCTGGTCATTAGAAACCCACAGGAATGCTGTCCGTCACAGAAACGCTGTCCAGTGGATTCAACAACTGGGTCTTGAATGATGACAGTCTGGTGACAATGTAGAATTCCCTTTTTAGAGGATATTAGTAAAGGAAAATAAAAATCTTTGAGAGATTCTAGGTCTGTCCTTAAACCTTATGAAATATGAAATAGTTTCCACCGATCGTCAGATCATTGATCAGATCAGTGTCATCTTGTCAGGCGCTCGAGTCACTGATCCAGACGACAGTACTCTCCCTGGTGCTCCTCTTGATTCCAGCGTCATAGATCTCATTCCAGAGAAAAATTCTGACCTTAGGAAGATGGAAGGCCGCACTAGAGACAATGGTGCACATGATGTTTTTTAACTATTCGCCAGAATCCTGTCCCTCCCAAAGTTTACCTACGTCTTGCAATGTTCCCCAGCCTTCACCAGTCCCAAACTCAAGAGATATGACACCTTCGTAAAGGTAGTGTTGGAAAGTGTCTTGAGACTTTCACTTGAAGTCAGACAAGGGATGCAAACCTCCCTTCCAATCAGATTGTTTAACTGGGAATACATACAGCCTTCCAAATTGGCCTTATAACTTCCTTATCCTCCCCCCTGACAACGGGTGGTGCAGCAGGTGAACAACACGGCAGCAACACCCCGGTCATTAATGATTGCAAGACTCCTTACTCCAGCGCCAAAACTAGCTGAAATGCAGAGGCAGTCCGCCTGCAGTGCTATCGCAAAAAAAGTATATAAAACTATACTTGCTACAGCAACGTCTGCCAGAGAGATAGCCTGTCTTAGAGCTGTGAGCACACATCACTCTGAGGATTTCTTCAAAATATTTCTTATTTCGGCAATTGGCACACGTCTCAACCAGCAGCGTGTTGCAACAGCTCTCCGCCTCGCTGCCCCAATTCACACTGAATACATGTGTATTTGGAGCAAAGCGCAATCGATCAATATGGTCTACATGGTCTAAACTATTACTACTCCAAGGGTAGACATGCAAGATACAAAGAGGTCAATGACATCATCAAGAGAAGTCTCGCTTCGGCTGGCTGCCCAGCTGAGAGACAACCCTGATTCTCAGCATCCAACAATCCCAGTAACCCAGCTAATAATCCTAGCGAAACCATTTTTCTACTGGAAAAGAGAGATCAGTGTTCCCCATCACCTAGAGAAGTCCTGGGTAGCTATGGTTCACTACCTCTTGGTGAAGACAGGTCAGAGGTCATCATGCTGGTGAATGGTGTTCAGCAGAAGTCCCTCCGTAACATCAGCTGTTAATTGCTGAGAAGTTTCAGAGAGGGATGGTTCAACTGCTGAACTAAACCCACACTTGTGTCTCCCCTGTTACCCAAACTTACTCAAGCGTCAATATGTAATTGTTCCTGGCTCAGCTGTAGTGGTAACTCCACTCTCGTGGTGACTTCTGTTTCCCTGCGCTAGAGTGATCACCTCGCGCTGTAGCGGTGACCTTCCGTGACTTGCGCTAGAGTCACGCTACAGCATGACAACAACATAAGGAGCAACAGCAGTAGCAGCAGCAGCATCAACAACAACAGAAGCAGCAGTATCGTTTCTCCTCCCAATTCATAACAGTCATTACCATCACCACCACAACCATCATCAACGCCACTACCACAACCACCACCACTAACTCCAACATCACAACCATCAGCGCCACCAGCACCTTCCACAAGCTGGCACAGATCACGTTTTATCCAAGCTCCCAGAAAGGAAAAGAAAGAAGAAGACAGCTCAAACTCTGTCCCTGGAGTTCGGACATCTTTCCCCATGCAAGTCCGGCATATCAGTCCATAGCCATTTTTATTCTCAAAACTTTTTTTCAAAGGCTTTAGCCGAAGGGCTGCTGACAGTGTTTCGTCTCTTACTAGAAATAAGAAAATTTCTCCTGGCAAAGTAAATTAAGATTGTATATACGACATGGATCATTAGAGTATGCAACACAGACCTGGAACCCCACACATTAGATTTTGAGGTTTCGTCGCCGAAGTCGCTGGTTTATTGTTAACCTTATATCCATTACGTGGAATTAAGTAGCTAGTTCATTGTGGATCTTATATCTGTCCGATGGAAGGTAGTGGCTAGTTTCTTGTTAATCTTGTCATCCTGAGGAGGGTAGCGTAAGAGCAAATGTATATGCGAAAGGCCTAGGAACTAGGCAAGCAAATTTAGGATACCAACTATAATGTCTGGCTTGCATAGATGGTTAAGAAGCATCGGAAGCTTACGGCATGTCTGGTCCTGGAGCTGAGAAGGCTGAGTTAAGATAACGGGAGACATGACAATGACGTACATGATACTCTGATCATCTAAATGTCTGGAAACAAGAGATACAGATGAAAGTTAAAGATGCAAATGATCCAATGGGATGACCTCCTCCCCCCCACACACGAAGCCTCCTTAAACTTAGATCAACTGCCGTTTAGAGAGAGCCGAGTATCGCTAGTCATTTGGGGAGATGTGTTTAAGAGGAAGTTTACAGAGGAGAAGCCGACATATCAAGAGGCTTATGTCGCTCCTTCAAGAGTTTCCTTCCAGGGAAAGTTTACTTAGGATGCTAAAATAGTTCACTCAGTAATGATTAACGTTTTGATTGTACTGCTGTTTCATTCTCTCTCTCTCTCTCTCTCTCTCTCTCTCTCTCTCTCTCTCTCTCTCTCTCTCTCTCTCTCTCTCTCTCTATCTTTCTCTCTCTCTCCTTTTTTTTTTTTACACAGGGTTTGACAAGGTTAAGGATCCCTAGCTTTATTGACACGCTATTTGCAGGTTAACGATTCCTAACTTTATTGGCAAGCTAAGAGCTCTCTCTCTCTCTCTCTCTCTCTCCCTCTTTCTGTTTAAAATTCTCAGTCATGTCTCGTAAAACAATTAGCCTGGGACGTTGAATGTGGGGAGACGCTCGTGGACACTCAGAGCTGTCTGGCTCATTGATCTGATTGCTGAAGCGCCTCCAACAAGGTCTTGTTAGGGAGTAGCTGGGTCGTTGCTACTGGTTGTATGGTGTAATGGTGGTCCTGAGTTAATGGTCGTTGTGAGGTGTGGTTCTGGTTGCTGATGTTGCTGTGCCACTGCTGTTGACCACTTGTTGCAGTGTTGTGAGGTGGTGTGTCGTTGGTGTGGTGTTTGTGGGGTTGTTGGTGTGGTGTTTGTGGGTCGTTGGTGTGGTGTTGGTGGGTCTTTGATGTGGTGTTGGTGGGTCTTTGGTGTGGTGTTGGTGGGTCTTTGATGTGGTGTTGGTGGGTCTTTGGTGTGGTGTTGGTATGGTGTTGGTGGGGTAGCTGGTGTGGTATTCGTGGGTCGTTGGTGTGGTATTTGTGGGGTGGTTGGTGTGGTCTTTGTGGGGTCGTTGGTGAGGCGTTTGTGGGATAGTTTGTGACGTACAGTTCATGCGTGTCAGTATGTGGGAACGATTTTTTTTAGGGATCAGACTACTGCACTGTCAGACTGACACGCGACTGTCAGACTGACAGGCGACTGTCAGACTGACACGCAACTGCTTATCTTTCGTGTTAGATGATAGACAGGTTCCTAGGATAATTGACAGGTTCTTCAGATGATTGATTGGTTCTTGGGGATGATTGAAAGGTTCTTCTGATAATTGACGGGTTTTTCAGATGACTGACAGTTTCTTGGCATAAGTGACAGGTTCTTGGGATAACTGACAGGTTCTTGGGATAATTGACAGGGCTTTTGGATAATTGTAGTGAACACAAGACAATCAATTCTGGCCCTTTCAGTGGAATGGAGGAGGTATGAATTGAAGTTATCCTCTACTTTCTCGGATCAAACCTGATTACCTCCCATTCCCCAATATGATAATACTGTCGTTAAAGTGGAATTTCTGAGCTGATTTTAGGCGTGATAGTCGACGCTTTTTCTGAGTTCCTTTCTTGATTCTCATTTTTCCTGTCACTTTACGCATCGTTATCTTTCTTGTTTTCCTTTTTCATATTTTTACCTTCTTTCTCATCTTCTTTCTATTTTAGCTGTTCCATGGTGGTGAACTCTTCTCCAGGCTGAGGGACTGACCACCTCAAATTCTTTTTCTCCAAGGTTGAAGGACTGATTACATCATCATTTCAGTACTACACATGCTGCCTCTGTATTTGACTGAAGAAACCTACTGTGTATGAGAAACGTTTTGACAATAAAGATATTCAACTGTTACCCATGTGTTTTAATCATCAATTTCTCCTCCTCTGCCTATCTTATTAATTCCTTTCCTTCCTCCCTCTGTTTTCTAGCCTCCTTTCCCACTCATTTCATCCTTTCTCTCTCTCTCTCTCTCTCTCTCTCTCTCTCTCTCTCTCTCTCTCTCTCTTCCTGTTCTCACTCAAACTCCTGTTCTTCACCATTCTCCTTTGTATAGACTGGTGAAACCACTGTGTGGCGAAACGTTTCCTCATTAAAGATACGCAAGTGTTGCACATTATCAACTTGTCGGTTCTCTGAATTATTCATCTACACTCTTCCTCTTCGGTGTCCCATCCCCTTGTCTCCCGGGTCACGAGACACGCACCGTGCAGATAATAGACGCACACAACAAATGAAGTAGCAATTCAAACAGAATTAGAAGAGGATAATCAGGTTGAAGGAAGATCAGCCAGCCTTACTACCTCGCTTCGTCTCGCTCTCCCTCTCTCTCTCTCTCTCTCTCTCTCTCTTTTTTTTTTTTTTTTTTTTTTTTTTTTTTTTTTTTTTTTTTTTTTTTTACCTTACAGGGTTTGACAGGTTATGGAATCCCTAGCTTTATTGGACAAGCTTTATTTACAGGCAATGGATTCCTTAACTTTATTGAGGCAAGTTCTAAGAGCTGTTACCTACATCAGCTCATTTGAAAGCATTTTTATTGTTATGAGACATACAAGTAGGGAACAGGAGGAGTTCCATCTGTGGGCCAGCATTTTTATTTGATCAACTGACTTTATCTCGTTGACATCATTATCCTGTACGAATGTGTTCCATACTCGAGTCATCCTGGGTATGTATGATCTCAGATGGAGTGATGTTCTGGAGAAGGGTACAGCCAGAGTGAAGTTGCTGCTTTCTGCCCGTCTTGTGGCATAAAAGCTTGTTTCACGCTGTCCTCGAAGTGGATCCAAGTGTGGTATTTTGACAATATTGGCCTTGTACATAACAGTAAGGCCACCCACATCCCTCCTATGTTGAAGGCTCTGCTGAAATGACAGATCTATCCAGGATGGGTCCAGGGGTAGGCGAGATGAGACGTCTTGCTCTGTTCTCTACTCTGTCAAGCAGCCGCAGATGAGAGGGGGGCAGGCAAACCAAGAAAGTGGAGCATACTCAAGGTGTGAGCGTACTTGTGCCTCGTACAGGATCTGCAACCCCTACTGTCAAGCAGATGCGATACGGCGAAGTGCTGTAAGCTTCCTGGCTGCCTTGTTTGCAAGATTTACAACATGGTTCTTCATGGTTAGTTTGGAGTCAAATTTCACCCCAAGGATATCAACTTCTTCTCCAGGTGCCAACATCCTCCCATTCATCTACATACTGCACCAGCATTACCATCATGGTGCTCTCTCTCTCTCTCTCTCTCTCTCTCTCTCTCTCTCTCTCTCTCTCTCTCTCTCTCTCTCGTGTCCATCAATCTTCATCTGTCTTGACTCCTCGCAGCTTTGCTACGTAGTCTTGTCTCTCAGTAATTTTCATTCTTTCTTCCCTGATTTTCCTCCTCCTCCTCCTCCTCCTGCGTACGCACTGAGATACGCGCACAATTCCCGGCGTATGTACTCAGACACATACCACTCGTACACACACTAAGGTACACATGGTGAGGTCTGTACACACATTCAGATGCACACCTCACTGTGCATATGCACTGACACACAGACCTTTCGGTGTACATACACCGGAAGACGCACACCTCTCAGCGCAAATACACTAAAACACACGAAACTCCCAGTGTATTTACCGTGTTTGCGCGAGGTGGAAATTAACACGGCCACACGGTGGTCGTTAAAAAATATAAAAAAAAAGGTGACGAAATACATTAGGTGTAATGATTGAAGCAATTAAGAGAATATTATCTGATCTGATTTACCGCTCTTGGCTTCATTATTGAGGGGAAATTTACGAAAGGAATAAATCGTGCTCTTGGGATTTTTGTTTTTGTACCCAAACTCGGCAATGTAATTTATTTCTTCCCCTAACACGGAGCAGTAATTACTTTATTCCCATCTCCCACACACAAACACACACACACACACACACACACACACACACACACATACACACAAGGTGGTAATAGCAGTGATGTATAACCCACCACAGAACAGCAGGAGGCCAAGGCAAGAGTACGACGAGAGCAATAGAGCGATGCTTGACACACTGGCTAGAGGGCCTAGAAGAGTCATGCATGCAGGGGAAAGCTCCTGATCATGGGTGACTTTTAATCCACAAGGAGATCGATTGGGAGAACTTGACTCCATGGGGGGCCAAGATACATGGAGGGCTAAGATGATGGAGGGGTGGTACTGAGAACTCATGTACCAACACGTAAGGGGACACTACAAGAAGAGAGAGGAGAGGATGAACCAGCAACAAGGCTGACTTAGTATTCACTTTCAGTAGTGCAGTATATCGAGGACATCACATATGAAAGACCCCTGGGGCCAGTGACCATGTGGTTTTAAGCTTCGGAATACACAGTAGAGCTACAAGTGGAGGAGAAGCAGGAAGGCCAGGACGAAATGAAGCCAAACTACAAGAAAGGGGGACTACACAGGAATGAGGGAACTACCTGAACGGGGTCTAGTGGGGACAGTAGAACTGGCAGGGAAGCCAGTTAATGAGATGATGGAACATGTAGCAACAAAATGCAAGGAGGCTGAGGAGAGGTGGTTTACCTGGCCAAGGGTAACAGGATTAATGAAAAAGCCAGGATGAGCCCATGGTTTACCCAAAGGTGCAGGGAGGCAAAACCAAGTGAAAAGCTAGGGAATGGAAGAAATATAGAAGGCAAAGGACCCAGGAGAATAATGGAGAACAGTCGTAGGAGCCAGAAACGAATATGCACAGATAAGAAGGAGGCCCAAAGACAATATGAAAATGACATAGCAGAAAGCCAAAGCCTGGGACCTGACCCTGAAACTGTTGTACAGCCACATCAGAGGAAAACAACAGTCAATGACCAGGTAATCAGGCTAAGGAAGGAAGGAGGAGAGACAACAAGAAATGACCGTGAAGTATGTGAAGAACTCAACAAGAGATTCAAAGAAGTGCCTCACAGAGGAGACAGAAGGGACTCCAGAAAGACGGAGAGGTGGGGGCACACTACCAAGTGCTGGGACACAGTGCACACAAACCGAGGAAGAAGTGGAAGAGGCTTCTGATACCTCAAAGGCAATGGGGCCAGATAACATCTCCCCATGGGTATTGAGAGAGGGAGCAGAGGCGCTATGTGTACCCCTAACAACAATATTCAATACATCTATCGAAACAGGGAGATTGCCTGAGGCATGGAAGACAGCAAATGTAGTCCCAATCTTTAAAAAAGGAGACAGACATGAAGCATTAAACTACAGACCAGTGTCACTGACATGTATAGTATGCAAAATCATGGAGAAGATTATCAGGAGAAGAGTGGTGGAACACCTAGAAAGGAATGATCTCATCAAGGGAAGGCACTACAATGGATCAGGGAATACTTGTCAGGAAGACAGCAGCGAGTCATGGTACGTGGCGAGGTGTCAGAGTGGGCACCTGTGACCAGCGGGGTCCCGCAGGGGTCAGTCCTAAGACCAGTGCTGTTTCTGGTATTTGTGAACGACATAACGGAAGGAATAGACTCTGAGGTCTCCCTGTTTGCAGATGACGTGAAGTTGATGAGAAGAATTCACTCGATCGAAGACCAGGCAGAACTACAAAGGGATCTGGACAGGCTGCAGACCTGGTCCAGCAATTGGCTCCTGGAGTTCAATCCCACCAAGTGCAAAGTCATGAAGATTGGGGAAGGGCAAAGAAGGCAGCAGACGGAGTACAGTCTACGGGGTCAGAGACTACAAACCTCACTCAAGGAAAAAGATCTTGGGGTGAGTATAACACCAGGCACATCTCCTGAAGCGCACATCAACCAAATAACTGCTGCAGCATATGGGCGCCTAGCAAACCTCAGAACAGCATTCCGACATCTTAATAAGGAATCATTCAGGACCCTGTACACCGTGTACGTTAGGCCCATATTGGAGTATGCGGCACCAGTTTGGAACCCACACCTAGCCAAGCACGTGAAGAAACTAGAGAAAGTGCAAAGGTTTGCAACAAGACTAGTCCCAGAGCTAAGAGGTATGACCTACGAGGAGGGGTTAAGGGAAATCAACCTGACGACACTGGAGGACAGGAGAGATAGGGGGACATGATAACGACATACAAAATACTGAGAGGAATTGACAAGGTGGACAAAGACAGGATGTTCCAGAGATTGGACACAGTAACAAGGGGACACAGTTGGAAGCTGAAGACACAGATGAATCACAGGGATGTTAGGAAGTATTTCTTCAGCCACAGAGTAGTCAGTAAGTGGAATAGTTTGGGAAGCGATGTAGTGGAGGCAGGATCCATACATAGCTTTAAGCAGAGGTATGATAAAGCTCACGGCTCAGGGAGAGTGACCTAGTAGCGATCAGTGAAGAGGAGGGGCCAGGAGCTCGGAATCGACCCCCGCAACCTCAACTAGGTGAGTACACACACACACACACACACACACACACACACACACACACATCTGATTATTTTCTTTCATCCACACACACGAGTACATTGAGTTTTTTTTTTTTAATTTGTTCGGAATTTAGTATGGGAAAAAAAATCTGAGTAATAGCCTAGTTGATCAGGCCTTGATGCACTGGGAGGCCTGGTCTGGGTATAGGCCTGGGGAACAGAGAGGGGAGGGAAGGTCTTCGACAAGACTGGTTGGTCCCCAGACCAGAGTGGTTGCCCAGTTTGGTTTCCAAGTGTGGTTCAGATTTCTCCCCCCTCCCCCCTTGATCAACGTTGTTCATTAAGTCTGAGACTGAAGGAGGAGAGAAAGCGTATACTGAGGAAGCTCTCCTAGAACGTTTCGCTCCGTGAAAGAGCTTTATTAAGTTCTTTCTCGCCCTTGTGTATAGCTTCATCAAGGCATGTTTTGCTCTGTGTTTTAAGCTTTATTAAGTCCTGTTTCGATCTGTCAGATAATTATAATAATTCACATGTTTTATATCACACACACACACACACACACACACACACACACACACACACACACACACACACGTTCCGTTCAATGTGAGCTCTATTGCAGCCATGCTGGTGACGGGCTCTTGATCCCATAGATCGGAACTCCACCTTCGTTTTTCCTAGGCTTGCATCCGAATAACCCTTGCGAGTTTTGCGCTTCCCCTTGTCCATATTAATCTGAAGGTTCCTCGTCTCGCGTTTATACTTCTCTCGAGAGACACGACCGTACCGTCATAGTCGGTGCTCCGAACACCTTCCCGAACGAAGCACCGAACACCCCGAACGAAGCACCGAACACCTTCCCGAACGAAGTACCGAACACCTTCCCGAACGAAGCACCGAACACCTTCCCGAACGATTTTATCTATCGACTAGTTGGGTGTAACTTCAGCAGAAGAGAAATTTTGTCTATCGGGCAGTAGGAATGCCCCTTTAATTTAAGATATAAATATATTTTTTTAAAGAAAGTGAGGTTCGTTTAGATTGAAAACGGTTCTTTCAGTCGCGGTTGCAGCGGCCTTTGAGTTCAAGAATGATTCTATCTATCAGTGAGTGAGGTGAAAACTTCAGGTCAAGGGAATTCTATCTATAGGGGATAGTGGAGTCCCTTTAACTCTGTTTTCCAACGGGAAAGTCATAGTGTTTTTAGGGTGGAGCGTTTCATGAATAATGTGTGTGTATGTGTGTGTGTGTGTGTGTGTGTGTGTGTATGTGTGTGTGTGTATGTGTGTGTGTGTGTGTGTGTGTGTGTGTCTGTACTCACCTAGCTGTACTCACCTAGTTGAGGTTGCGGGGGTCGAGTCCGAGCTCCTGGCCGCGCCTCTTCACTGATCGCTACTAGGTCACTCTCTCTGAACCGTGAGCATTATCATACCTCTGCTTAAAGCTATGTATGGATCCTGCCTCCACTACATCGCTTCCCAAACTATTCCACTTACTGACTACTCTGTGGCTGAAGAAATACTTCCTAACATCCCTGTGATTCATCTGTGTCTTCAACTTCCAACTGTGTCCCCTTGTTACTGTGTCCAA
>NC_091298.1:5059875-5072375 GCF_038502225.1 Cherax quadricarinatus | reverse complement strand
TTCAAGAGGCTTAATAAGTGGTGTTTTGGTGCAATAAATTATAATATTCAGGAAATAAATATTTCACCTCCTGTATCATTACCATGGAAACATCGTTGCTCATTAGCTGCTGTATCAAACATTTCCATAATAATGATACCTAACTCTACATATATTCCTCTTCGACACATGTGTCAGTATTATTTACCTTGCAGCAACTTGCAGGTAGTAGGGAACAAGGGATGCTGATCTGTGTGACGAGATAACACACTAAGTTATATACTGAGTATGAGATGTCATCTGACATTATTTATTGACTCTTCTATTCGATGTACTCCGCAGAAAGAAGGACAAGCATGCACAAGGATATAAAGCAGCCAATCAGGTTTCGAACCCAGAATACCAGCTGTCCACGAGTGTAGACAGCTGGCAAGGTGATGCCTCTAGCTAAATGTTTTAAGCCAGAAGTACTAAACCAACTGTTGTGGAGAGCTGGTGGACTGGGGTCTAGTACTGCTGGCTGCCATATTTCTTTTTGGGTTAGCCATTGTGTGTGTTTCCTAGACAATTAAGGCCTGCATAAATTTTGTACTTTTTTAAATTATTAATAATGCTACTGGTATTATAAGTTTAGTAACTCCCATCTAGCATGGGAGTGGTTCTCTCCAAGCCTGAGGATGTGACACATCTGACAGTGATCACACACGTTGTCCCAAGTCTAATCTGTGATGTGCAGGGCATGCAAAGGATAAATTTATCTTTATTTAAAACTTTTCTAGTTCGAGTATTTGTTGAAGGATTTGTTAGTCAGGAATAGAATACACAAGCACTGTTAAGTTCCACGTCTGCCCTCCTCCACACCTACACTGTCCACACCCACGAACTCCCACCTCCCACACTTCCCCAGGGCTCAAAGAGTTCCTCGCGCTCTCAAAGTCTCGGCTTCGACTAACTTGATCTTGTTTGCTGGGACGAAACACAGTCTTTTCCAGCCCAAGTTTCTGCAGTAATGAAATGCGGCGCTGTGGAATAAGTTTGATCGCCAGGAAATTAGCGACCCACTAGTGACTCCAGTAGCTACCCATCATGCTACGTTATAATATATATATATATATATATATATATATATGTGTATATATATATATATATATATATATATATATATATATATATATATATATATATATATATATATATATATATATATATATATATATATAGACAAAAATAAACTTGTATTAAAAGTCCAACTGGTGACATTTTTATAACATTCTTGTCTCGTATGTTGAGAAGTCAAGTGTTATTTAGTCGCAACATGCGTCTTCATGGACGTTAGCAAAGTGAGTAGTGGAGGCAGGGGAGGGAGAAAGAGGGAGAGGGAAAGAGAGAGAGGAGTAAAGAAGAGGAAGAGAGGAAGGAGGAAGTGAGAGACTGAGATAAAAATGGGTTGGGTTGGGTTACCAGAGTGGTCGTAATGCAGGGTTGTACACTGAATATTTCCTGGTCAGAATTTTCCAGAGTCGTAAGTCAGGTTTGGTAAAAATGTTTCTGTTTTTTTACTACGTCCTGCTGAGGTCTGCTCTGAACATTTCTCCGGGTCTGCTTTGAACAGTTCTGGGGGAGGGGGATGTCTGTGTCGGTCTGCTTTGAACGCCTCTGAGGGGAAGGGGTGTTTTGAATATTCTATGGTCTGCTTTGAACACCTCTGTAATTTGCTTTGAAGACTTATGGTGTCTCTTTTGAAGGATTTTGTGCATCGAACAACTCTGCTTTCTGAACACTGCTGCTGTTAACTCTGAACACCTCTCTTTGCACAGAACAACTTTGCAACCTGCTTCGAAAGGTTTTGCAGTTTGCTTTGAAGAGTTATGTGTTCTGCTTTGAGAAATTCTGAAGTCTGCTTTGAGCGGTTCTGATGTGTGGGGCAAATCTTTGGTACTTGGGGAACTACGGACCATGTGCGACAGATTTTCGTTCTTTTGAAACAATTCTGTCCCCTGGGATACACAGTAGACCTCAATAATCCTAAGCCTAAACGGAGTTTTGGTGACCTCGTCTTTGGAACCCCCCATTCGAATTTCTTCTCCCTCTCTTCATTCTCCTAAAGATGATTCCCCATAATTCGTACCTAAGTACCAAATTCTTCCCTGACCTGTGAGTAAGAGAGAGTTCGCTGTGAGTAAGAGAGAGTTCGTATTCTTTTATACACGCTATTGAAACCTTTCTTGTTTGTAATTCTACTGGTTCTTCAATTTTATATACAGGTTGATGGTGGGTCCGTGAATCAGGAATTGCAGTGAGCGTCCATCACTACCGTTGATAATACAGGCGTGAATCACTAGCTCCAATCAGCGTCCATCATTACCGTTGATGATACAGGCGTGAATCACTAGCTCCAATCAGCGTCCATCACTACCGTTGATGATACAGGCGTGAATCACTAGCTCCAATCAGCGTCCATCACTACCGTTGATGATACAGGCGTGAATCACTAGCTCCAATCAGCGTCCATCACTACCGTTGATGATACAGGCGTGAATCACTAGCTCCAATCAGCGTCCATCACTACCGTTGATGATACAGGCGTGAATCACTAGCTCCAATCAGTGTCCATCACTACTGTTGATGATACAGGGGTGAATCACTAGCTCCAATCAGTGTTCATCACTACTGTTGATGATACAGGGGTGAATCACTAGCTCCAATCAGTGTTCATCACTACTGTTGATGACACAGGAAGGAATCACTAGCTCCAATCAGTGTCCATCACTACTGTTGATGATACAGACGTGAATCACTAGCTCCAATCAGTGTCCATCACTACCGTTGATGATACAGACGTGAATCACTAGCTCCAATCAGTGTTCATCACTGCCGTGGATGATACAGACGTGAATCACTAGCTCCAATCAGTGTCCATCACTGCTGTTGATGATACAGGCGTGAATCACTAGCTCCAATCAGTGTCCATCACTACTGTTGATGATACAGGCATGAATCACTAGCTCCAATCAGCGTCCATCACTACTGTTGATGATACAGGCGTGAATCACTAGCTCCAATCAATGTCCATCACTACTGTTGATAATACAGGCGTCAATCACTAGCTCCAGTCAGTGTCCATCACTACTGTTGATGATACAGGCGTGAATCACTAGCTTCAATCAGCGTCCATCACTACTGCTGATGATACAGGCGTGAATCACTAGCCACAATCAGCGTCCATCACTATCGTTGATGACAGAGGCGTGAATCACTAGCCACAATCAGCGTCCATCACTACCGTTGATGACAGAGGCGTGAATCACTAGCCACAATCAGCGTCCATCACTATCGTTGATGACAGAGGCGTGAATCACTAGCCACAATCAGCGTCCGTCACTACCGTTGATGACAGAGGCGTGAATCACTAGCTCCAATCAGCGTCCATCACGTCCAAAACTCTCCTCGGAGTTGCAACATTGCATCCCCTACCACTCCAACCACTGTTGCAACTCCGTCATCGAAATGTGTTATTTTGAACCGATTTTCTGTCATTTCCTCTCGTCAGTCATCTTTCCTGGTGCCATTTTTTTTCCTTCGTGTGAGAGGGACAACAATGACAAATCTTAATTCTGCCTAAAATTCTTTTTAAAAAAACATTTAATTGGTATATACGGTAGCCAAAATTCCGGATGTTCGTCCTGTCTTGATTTACGTAGCGCAGGAAAGCGAAATGTAGACATTAGTTAAGGAAATATACACCTCGCAGAATAAGCGTTTACTGGGGCTACGTTTCGCTCTGGTTAGAACACTACACAGAGCGAAATAAGTCATGATCAATGACACTGATAATATGGATGAAATACTGAATGGATGAGTTTTGGTCCAGGAACCTCATTCACCCCGACTGCACCGAAACATTTACAGTGGGATGTCCTGAGTAGGTACACTTGCGCCCTTTCATTCAAGACTTTGTAAAGCACAACGCAGAGCGAAACGTTGTCCCAGTCACAGTTCGTTCCCCAGCCTGTCTCCTTTCTTCCCCATCGTTTCATCCTCATGAAAGACCTGATGTCGCTGTTGCAGAGAGTTTCCTCCATTTCTGTTCTTGACACCGGGTTTATTTTCCACTGTGCGTCGCGCCACTAACAACTGTCCATTGTTCTCTGCAGTTTTTGTAAGATGTTGATTGTTCGCTGGGAGATAAAAGATATAAGTCGTAGTTTAGAGTGTAGATGGATGTGCACTCCATCATCCATGGAGTCAGGTGTAGAGTGTAGATGGATGTGCACTCCATCATCCATGGAGTCAGGTGTAGAGTGTAGATGGATGTGCACTCCATCATCCATGGAGTCAGGTGTAGAGTGTAGATGGATGTGCACTCCATCATCCATGGAGTCAGGTGTAGAGTGTAGATGGATGTGCACTCCATCATCCATGGAGTCAGGTGTAGAGTGTAGATGGATGTGCACTCCATCATCCATGGAGTCAGGTGTAGAGTGTAGATGGATGTGCACTCCATCATCCATGGAGTCAGGTGTAGAGTGTAGATGGATGTGCACTCCATCATCCATGGAGTTCATTTATCCTACGATAATTCCAGTTTCTGAACACACACTGTGAGCTTACAAATACCTTTTTTTTAAGGTTAGGCAAAGTTTGGGTAGATTCCATTAACCTATACAGATGTACATATATACTATATAACGAAAAAGAAAAATTAAGCCCGGACACACACACACACACACACACACACACACACACACACACACACACACACACACAGCTTACATTCCAACATCCGGAACTACAAAAGATAGTAAGATAATAAGATAATAAGATAATGAGTAATAATAACCCCGGTTGAAAGTAAATAAAGAAGAATGTTCTCAAAGCTCTTATCTCAGCAGCGTCATTCCTCTGCGGAATGACGCTGCTTCGTATTGACATTTTCAGTGTGTTTCACGCGTTTTATGAGCTTTGTATATCGTTCTGATATTTTCGTAAATTCTGTTTTCCCCTGCGTGTGGGATAGGCCATCCCGAGAGAGAGAGAGAGAGCTGGTAATTCCCAAGTAATAGTAACTGCAGCTCTGCTAGAACGAAATATTTAAAGCTGGTGTAGCTAATGAACCCAGAGTTGTATGTTTGACAGTGCCATCCTGCTGAAGACTGCCCAACTCAGGATGACTATACATTACCTAATGTAAGACTCTCGTCCTGTATAATGAAATTATATCGTAACACAGCTAGCCTGAGCGTCCATAATGGAATCCTGTAGTGTGGAGTGGCAGCATACTTATGTTGTCACCAGTTTTGCGTGATGAAATATAAAGCCACCAGTTATATTATCTAGTGGTTCTAATTATAACCATAATTTTTAAAGGGGGTGGAGGGGTAAGCCAGAGGAAGGCCTCGGTCAGATGACCAAAAGCTCCAGCTGCGGGTTATTATATGACTAAAATCCACGTCAGGAAACACATGTCCTGTTTCCTGACAAACCTTACCTATCCTAATGTACGAGTTACACAACCGTGTTGACAGCGGTGCACAGGAGAGGTGAGGCGCTATAATTACACAACCGTGTTGACAGCGGTGCACAGGAGAGGTGAGGCGCTACAGTTACACAACCGTGTTGACAGCGGTGCACAGGAGTGGTGAGGTGCTACAGTTACACAACCGTGTTGACAGCGGTGCACAGGAGAGGTGAGGCGCTACAGTTACACAACCGTGTTGACAGCGGTGCACAGGAGAGGTGAGGCGCTACAGTTACACAACCGTGTTGACAGCGGTGCACAGGAGAGGTGAGGCGCTACAGTTACACAACCGTGTTGACAGCGGTGCACAGGAGTGGTGAGGCGCTACAGTTACACAACCGTGTTGACAGCGGTGCACAGGAGAGGTGAGGCGCTACAGTTACACAACCGTGTTGACAGCGGTGCACAGGAGAGGTGAGGCGCTACAGTTACACAACCGTGTTGACAGCGGTGCACAGGAGAGGCGAGGTGCTACAGTTACACAACCGTGTTGACAGCGGTGCACAGGAGAGGTGAGGCGCTACAGTTACACAACCGTGTTGACAGCGGTGCACAGGAGAGGCGAGGTGCTACAGTTACACAACCGTGTTGACAGCGGTGCACAGGAGAGGTGAGGCTACAGTTACACAACCGTGTTGACAGCGGTGCACAGGAGAGGTGAGGCGCTACAGTTACACAACCGTGTTGACAGCGGTGCACAGGAGAGGTGAGGCTACAGTTACACAACCGTGTTGACAGCGGTGCACAGGAGAGGTGAGGCTACAGTTACACAACCGTGTTGACAGCGGTGCACAGGAGAGGTGAGGCGCTACAGTTACACAACCGTGTTGACAGCGGTGCACAGGAGAGGTGAGGCGCTACAGTTACACAACCGTGTTGACAGCGGTGCACAGGAGAGGTGAGGCGCTATAATTACACAACCGTGTTGACAGCGGTGCACAGGAGAGGTGAGGCGCTACAGTTACACAACCGTGTTGACAGCGGTGCACAGGAGAGGTGAGGCGCTACAGTTACACAACCGTGTTGACAGCGGTGCACAGGAGTGGTGAGGCGCTACAGTTACACAACCGTGTTGACAGCGGTGCACAGGAGTGGTGAGGCGCTACAGTTACACAACCCTGTTGACAGCGGTGCACAGGAGAGGTGAGGCTACAGTTACACAACCGTGTTGACAGCGGTGCACAGGAGAGGTGAGGCGCTACAATTACACAGCCGTGTTGACAGCGGTGCACAGGAGAGGTGAGGAGCTACAGTTACACAACCGTGTTGATAGCGGTGCACAGGAGAGGCGAGGTGCTACAGTTACACAACCGTGTTGACAGCGGTGCACAGGAGAGGTGAGGCTACAGTTACACAACCGTGTTGACAGCGGTGCACAGGAGAGGTGAGGAGCTACAATTACACAACCGTGTTGACAGCGGTGCACAGGAGAGGTGAGGCGCTACAGTTACACAACCGTGTTGATAGCGGTGCACAGGAGAGGCGAGGTGCTACAGTTACACAACCGTGTTGACAGCGGTGCACAGGAGAGGTGAGGCGCTACAGTTACACAACCGTGTTGATAGCGGTGCACAGGAGAGGCGAGGTGCTACAGTTACACAACCGTGTTGACAGCGGTGCACAGGAGAGGTGAGGCTACAGTTACACAACCGTGTTGACAGCGGTGCACAGGAGAGGTGAGGCGCTACAATTACACAACCGTGTTGACAGCGGTGCACAGGAGAGGTGAGGCGCTACAATTACACAACCGTGTTGACAGCGGTGCACAGGAGAGGTGAGGCGCTATAATTACACAACCGTGTTGACAGCGGTGCACAGGAGAGGTGAGGCGCTACAGTTACACAACCGTGTTGACAGCGGTGCACTGGAGAGGTGAGGCGCTACAGTTACACAACCGTGTTGACAGCGGTGCACAGGAGAGGTGAGACAGCGGTGCACAGGAGAGGTGAGGCGCTAATTACACAACCGTGTTGACAGCGGTGCACAGGAGAGGTGAGCTATACAGTTACACAACCGTGTTGACAGCGGTGCACGCTACAGTTACACAAGTTGACACACAAGGCGCTACAGTTACACAACCGTGTTGACAGCGGTGCACAGGAGAGGTGAGGCGCTAGAATTACACAACCGTGTTGACAGCGGTGCACGCTACAGTTACACAACCGTGTTGACAGCGGTGCACAGGAGAGGTGAGGCGCTACAGTTACACAACCGTGTTGACAGCGGTGCACAGGAGAGGTGAGGCGCTACAGTTACACAACCGTGTTGACAGCGGTGCACAGGAGAGGTGAGGCGCTACAGTTACACAACCGTGTTGACAGTGAGGCGCTACAATTACACAACCGTGTTGACAGCGGTGCACAGGAGAGGTGAGGCGCTACAGTTACACAACCGTGTTGACAGCGGTGCACAGGAGAGGTAAGGCGCTACGGGTAATCACAGTGAAGGAACTTGAAGGCTGGGAAGGAAGAGCAGTGAAATAAATTCGCCTATTCATTCATCAATCTTTCCCCTCTACGTCTACCGTCCAGAAACTTCCTAACACTGCACCAGAGACGCAAACTTACCACCGACTCAGGCGGATGTCATTCACTGGAGAAATTTGACTGTCCGATCTAGCACGCTGCAGATGCAACACTGGAGTGTGTCCCGTGCAATACATCACAGCTGCAATATTAGAGGAATGCAGATAATGCCGGCACCTGAGAAGTGTTCAGCAATATGAACACGTGTGTTTTACCAAGTGTTCAGTTAAATGTACATGCTCTTCCAGCTGTTCAGTAATATCAACACGTTCTACCAAGTGTTCTTTAACAATATGAACACGTTCCACAAGTCGCCCGTCATTACAGTGTTGAACACCGTGTGTTCAACACTATCAAAAACATTTTCATTCCAGTCTTAAACCTTATTAAGAAGCACGTTCCACCAACCGTCGTTCATTACAGTGAACATATTCCCCAAACTGTTCAACATTTATATGAACAAGTTCCACCAACCCTTCAACATTACACATTAATACGTTCATTCAAGCGTTAAACCTTAATCTAAACACATTTCACCACCTGATCAGCATCGACACGAACACGTTCAATGAAACGTTAACGAATATGTACCACCACCCGTTCAACATTAACACGTTCCGCCTAACATCCAACATCACCACGCTGGCCAGATTTTTTTTTACCCAATTTCCCCCCCCCCCCATTCCCCCAAAAATCATAAACGATATTCAACAATAATTTAATATCAACGTTATTATTTCAATCAAAAAAACTCATTAAACAGTATTGCAAACGGCGGTGCAATGCGCACGTGCATACTGATGAGAGGAAACAAATGAGTGTATTAGGAATATCAAATGCGTTTTGACGCATTACTGCATATTTGCTAGCTTAATTATTGGCTATAGGGAGGTTCACAGAGTGGTCGAGAGGTGATGGTGGGGATTGATTTGAGGTGCAAAAAGTGCTGGAGGCTTACTGAGGTGGTGGAGGGTTCATTAGGTGGAGGTGAGAGATGTTGGTGGCTTTCTGATGTGATGGAGAGATGTTGGTGGCTTTCTGTTGTGATGGAGAGATGTTGGTGGCTTTCTGATGTGATGGAGAGATGTTGGTGGCTTTCTGATGTGATGGAGAGATGTTGGTGGCTTTCTGATGTGATGGAGAGATGTTGGTGGCTTTCTGATGTGATGGAGAGATGTTGGTGGCTTTCTGATGTGATGGAGAGATGTTGGTGGCTTTCTGATGTGATGGAGAGATGTTGGTGGCTTTCTGATGTGATGGAGAGATGTTGGTGGCTTTCTGATGTGATGGAGAGATGTTGGTGGCTTTCTGATGTGATGGAGAGATGTTGGTGGCTTTCTGATGTGATGGAAGGATGTATTGGGGACTTTATGAGGCGGGAAGAGGTGTTGGAGGCATCATGTAGTGGCGGTGGTGGAAATATGGAATATGAGCCAGAGGCCGGTGTCTTCCAGCGCCTGGTCTGCCTTGATATGGTTTCTATCTCTTGAGAAGTCTTCCTTTATCGTCCACGATGCCCCACACACCGGAGGGTTGACGACACACACGAACCAGCCAAAGAGTTCACAAGACACACGAACCAACCAAAGAGTTCACAAGACACACGAACCAACCAAAGAGTTCACAAGACACACGAACCAGCCAAAGAGTTCACAAGACACACGAGCCAACCAAAGAGTTCACAAGACACACGAACCAACCAAAGAGTTCACAAGACACACGAACCAACCAAAGAGTTCACAAGACACACGAGCCAACCAAAGAGTTCACAAGACACACGAACCAACCAAAGAGTTCACAAGACACACGAACCAACCAGAGAGTTCACAAGACACGCGAAACAACGCAGGAGTTTGACATATCTCAAGTAATAATCTTCAGTGACTCCTTGTAGATTTTTACTAGCAGTATTCTACGCTACACATCTCGAAATGAAATATATTTTTATGTGAACTATATTGCCATTGCAACTTGCAATAGCGAAGTGGGAGATTTTGATATATATGGATGAATTTAAAGGCTAATGAATAAAGACATTTGCAACACCTATGTATCCTAATTTATAAATGTATTTCACTAACCAGTGTCCTTTTTCAACCGAATACAGGGACTGGACTCAGTCAGTCACTTGTGAACATACAAGTCAGGTATCCGTACCCAGACAATGAAGTTATTTCATTGTAAATCTGTGAATCTCAGGTTTATCAGTAACTTAATTTTGAAAATGGTATAAAATATCGACAGGTTGATGATTAAGACACATGTGCAATAGTTGGGTATCTTTATTGTTGAAACGTTTCGCCCACACAGTAGTCTTCTTCAGTCATCTACAGAGACAGCGGGTGTAGTAGTGAAATGTTGATGTAATCAGTCCATTAATATTGGAGAAATAGTATTTGAGGTGATCAGCCCCTCAACCTGGACAACAGTTCAGCTTCATTGAGCTTTCGATTAGAGCTGAAGGCTCTACTGCCTGTCTAGGAGCTTCTTTGCGAAGGGTCCCAAGAGCTGACTACATTTTCGGGAGAATCTTTGAACCAATAAAATGTCTTTAAAGCTGTGAATTATTCTTATAGTCTGCCTTAAGAGGTGACCCTTGTACCTGATGATTGTTTCTGGGGTCACCGCCCCCGCGGCCCGCCCCAAGACCAGGCCTCACAGGTTGACAGCCTGATCGAGTCTATTGCTGCTGGCTGCAAGCATTACCCCCTACTGATTTAAAGCTTTCAAGTAAATATTTCAATTCTAAATATACGCAAGCTTGCAAGTCAAGTGTCGGGACTCGGGAGGTTGGGACTAGGGAGGTCGGAACAGAAGAGGTCGGGACCTGACACGCCAGGTAACCCAGCTCATTCCCGCACCACCACCTGACTACATTAGCTCAGATTATGCTACGTACCTCATGATCATGTTGATAAACTTAATGATGCTGACAGTGTGGCCACCTTGGTGTTATAATATTGCTGATAGTGTGGCCACCCTGTCTTACGTTTGTTTCTGGACGCTATATCTTCCCCTCTCTTACGTTGTTTTTAAAACTGTGTCACCCTGGTCACCTGGTGGCTGTGGAGGAAGTCGGACTTCTTATTCTGACATAATCGAAGTTCGTTAGAGTTGTGTGTAGGAGCTATTATACAAACGTTGCTTTCATGACGATCACTACACATCATGTAGGATACGTCACATCATCGCATATGTCTCTAGTATGTTACCTGCATCCAGGTGTAGGTGCAGATGCAGGTGCTGGTGCTGTCTTGATGCTGGGAGGGGATCTGTCATGAACACTATTTTCATAGGCCTGTTTTATTTGTCTGTGCAGGACACCAGCAAGTATACAGAGCAATAGACTCAGTAAAAAATTATTTATTGTTTATTTACTATATATTCCCACCACCAAACTTATTTACACTATGACTACAGGACTTAACACAGACCATAACGTGAGTGGGTCTTAAAATGATAGATGGCGTTAGTGCTAAAACTCTCACTGCTACAGCTTTAGAAACCCATACCGAGGACTGGTAGAGGATCCCCTACTAGGGGATTCACCCTGCCAGTCAGAGCGAAGAGGGGCTTTCTCCTTCACCTTGACTGGCAGACCTCCGGCAGAATTTGCAGCTCTTTCGTGCAAAGTGGTTAATGATGGTATGCAGAGATGTGGTTATGGGTGATGCGTGAATGCAGTAATGCACGCTGTGTATGCCACAGGATCCTTGATTCAGAGAATTACACCTGTCATTTCCCTAGAAGAAATTCTGATTATATGTTTCGGGCTCCAGCAGATGGAGGATCGAGCCTTCACCGCTCGACCCACACTGCTCTTAACCCCCCTCACCATAAATACAGTACCAAAAAGCATTGGGATAAGCAAACGCAAAGAAATAATTCATATTGTAGGATAGATGCAGTGCAACTCTGTCCGCTGTCTCATAATTCACTGTAGGGAGATGCAGTGTAACTCGGTCCGCTGTCAGTCTGTGATGTTTTCACCCTGGGACCTTTCATATTGATGTGATAATACCTGCCTGTGAGTGCTGTTAGTGGTGTTAGGGGCCAACTATTATGATACACTTTGATGTATAATTTCTGTGGGAATTACGCTGATCAAAGCATCCTGCGTGATGACGAGGGTGTTGTATGGTGACCTGTATGCTGCATGGTGACATGTGTGTTGTATGGTGGCGTGTATGCTGCATGGTGACATGTGTGTTGTAAGGTGGCGTGTATGCTGCATGGTGACATGTGTGTTGTATGGTGGCGTGTATGCTGCATGGTGACATGTGTGTTGTATGGTGGCGTGTATGCTGCATGGTGACGTGTGTTGTATGGTGGCGTGTATGCTGCATGGTGACATGTGTGTTGTATGGTGGCGTGTATGGAATACTAATTATGTATACTGCAAAATCTAATGTATGCTTGAGCTTTGTATATACCAAGGAAAACTGTAAAGCTTGTCAAATTTGTGACACTTGTAACTA
>NC_091298.1:5034875-5054875 GCF_038502225.1 Cherax quadricarinatus | reverse complement strand
TGTGTCATGTGAGGCAGTGGGCGATCCTGTGTCATCTCCTGGCATCTTGTGTGAAGTACAAAGGTCTCAATGGCATTGAGAAGATAATTCACAACCCATAATAACGTGGTTGGAACAGTTCACAACCCACAATACTTTGGCTGGGACAATTTACAACCCACAACATCATGCCTGGAACAATTGACAAGAAACAATACCGTGGCTGGAACACTTCCCAACTAACTGGTGAAAAAACTAAACGTTGACATCCTCCCTGGACCACAATCGTTCGGTGGCTGATAATAGCCCAGGACTTACCGAAACTTCCACTAGTTGTAACTTGTCCAATTAGATGGCGCTGATGGTTGTCCTAAGAGTCAGCCCTGCTGTCAGACATACAGTGAGGCCTTCGGTCAACACCCACATGTCGCATAAACAGTCTCCCACAAGTAACACACACACACACACACACACACACACAGCTTCCCACAGGTTGCACAAGCACAGTCAATCGACAAAACAAACATCATAGCTACAACCAGTTTGCCTCGTCCAAACAGCTTCTCAAGTCGTATATTGCAGTTTTCTTGCATCCTCGGTTCTCCAGTTTGTTTCTTTCCGCTTCTCTGGCCAAGCGCGAGGAAAGTGCCTGACAAACCCACCTGCTAAACAATGATGTCCGCGCGCTCCTGGCAACATGACCATTGAAGGAATGATGGTAAATGGGTTTCCTCTCTTTGGGAAACCCTAACTTGGTTGGTCACGGTTGTTGCAGTAAAGAAGCCATGTGAGCTGAACTAACAGTATGAAATGAGTGATATTTTCCAGGGATATACTTTTATAAATAGAAGCTAGACGACGTTTCGTCTGTCCTGAAAGTTGGAATTATCCAGGAAGGACAGAAACGTCGTCTACTTGTCGTTTTAATTTTGAGGTTTACATGTATAAAGTAACTGCAACAAGAGAATGTCATCAGGGTCCGGTTTTTCATTGATAATACCTTCATGTAACTGTTGCAAACACTGTCCACGATCTTCCTTTGGTCTGCTGCAACTTGATTCAATGAGTAAGACATATGCAGCACTTGGGTATAATTATTGACCATTTCACGTGTGTCTTACCTATCAACTTGTCGGTACTGTATGCCATTAATGCGACAGTGTGTAAGTTAGTCTACGTACCTGAATTTCAGCAGAGTCTTGAGGACGAACACATGACTTCGCGTCTCCGTCCTTGGCTACCAACCATACATAAAAGTAACTTCACCACTCTCAGCTCCGAAGTCACTCACATACCTGGAATAAACAATGATGCCTAAATATGTATCGGTCGCTGCACGATGTGATGAAGATATTCCAGCATCTCATAAACCCAGCCCCCTCTACCTAGACACCCGAGAAAGCTATTCCAATAGCCCAAAAAGTCCCCTGTACGCAAAAGAACTAGCAGATAGAGGAATAAGTTGCTTCTTCAGTCACATATCAACTATAAAAATTTTAAGTCTACCATTTGAAGAGTTCACTAGTTATCACATAGACACTAATAGCCAATTCCATCGATAAAAATGAGAAGGTGGCGCCTACACAGTACTGAATTAAGGACCCTCCACGAAGTATGCTACACTAGCCTTTGAAAGTTTAAAGGCAATCAAACGTGTCATTATTGGGTTATCAGACACCATAATCACAAGAAAAGCAATAGCAACTAGTTTAATGCCATACGGAAGATGAATTATCAAGTTATTGGCATTGAAGGTTTCAAGCCGAACGGAGGAGACATTCACAAATGATAGTGCGAAAAACCACTATTTCAACATTTCAGACTATTTTTCTCTTAGTTATATTATCGGTTATATTCTCTTTCACATTCTTTACATATCTATAAAAAAAACTCAGAATATATAAACTAAAAGATATTCGCCTATTAGTGAATATATATATATATATATATATATATATATATATATATATATATATATATATATATATATATATATATATATATATATATACATATAAACTAAGAGTTAATCGCCTCACAGTATACAGAAGCTAAGAAATACACTTTTCTTGGTGTAATACACTATGACATACACACCTCGTGTATATACCCGGTGTCAGATGAGGAATTCAGCAAAAATTATATTGAGAAAACATGAATAATAAAAAAAACTGTTGAATCCTTGACTAACAGATATGCTGACACAGCTCAGTAATCCGGAGCCGTCCTCTCTGCTCCTACAAAATACACAACACCCAATAGACTGGAACATACCACAAAGCTGCTTGCTTGCCATTCATACACGTGAATATATGAATGTATCTGCACGAATCCCAGCATATCGTGAATCTGTGTCAGATTTTTTCAGCACAAAATATGGTTCTACAGTTTGAAGCGAGAGGCCACCTCACGTCAAAATGTGAACCATATGGTACGCAAGACTGAGAGTCGATACTACCGCTGGTGTCCAGGACACTGTAGTGTGTTCGCTTGGTAGTAGCTACTGGTAATGAGCTCTTCTTGAAGTAAAGGAATTTTTAATTTGATAGAGCATTGTTGTATTAGATTTATTAATAGTGCTAGAATGTGCATATATTTTAGCTTTTATTGAGAAAATTTAATGTATATATCACACACACACACACACACACACACACACACACACACACACACACACACACACCAAAAATTAAAAAAATCGCCAACAAATACCTTTTCTCGAGAAGCGAAAATGGCACACTAAAACCTTTTCTGAAAAGGGTACAAAAGGTCGAGGCGAGCGACGGATCCACAGCGGTGACCTTTCGCCAGCAATTAGGGACTTAATTGCAAAACTTGGCGTGCAGTTATCGACTAATGCTAATCATTATTTCCATCGCGCTGGGTGAACGAGCGGCTCCAGCGAACACTAAGAGACGTCACAACTAGAGAAGCGATGTTTTAACACCGTGATGAGTGGGAACTCACGGAGGAAGCCAGAGCATTTCACACTCAACAGAGAGTAATTGAAATGATGGTGGTAACACCTGGAGAGTAGTGGTAGGAAAATGGTGGTTGGAGGAACAAAATAGGAGACGTATAGCAAAAGCAGAAATTTTATTATATGCGATGTTTCACCCACGAAAGATCTGATTTCGTATTTGGTTAATTGACTAGTTAAAACCTCTACATATCCTATACACAACGGCTTTGGAATCGAAGTCAGTGTAGAGGCATGAGGCACTGACCTGGCCGGCCTCTTTCAGCGTTAAGGACACGAGTTGTGGTAATAATGAAGTCTTCGTAACGTAAGGCGTAAGTTTCATTCCTGACGACCACTGTCTTAGCTGCAGAAGCTGTGTTTACTTTGGTTTCAACGGTCGGGGGAGATTTTTACGAGGTACATGCATCACCTGTGTTTATTCTTGAGTTGGTTTCTCTAATGCCCTGAAGACCTTTAACACCTTAAAGACCCCCAGCACCTTAAAGATTTTTAACACATTAAAGACCTTCAAAACCTTAAAGACCTTCAAAACCTTAATGACCTTCAAAACCTTAAAGACCTTCAAAACCTTAAAGACCTTCAAAACCTTAAAGACCTTCAAAACCTTAAAGACCCCAACTCGACCTTAAAAAAAACCAACACCTTAAAGACCCCAACTTGACCTTAAAAAACCATCACCTTAAAGACCCCACCACCTTAAACATCCCAACACCTTAAAGACTCCTGATAAAGGTTAACCCTTTATCAGGCAGGCCCATAAATTTATTGGCCTCAAAGCATATTTTTTTTTTAATATGCCTTCTTCCTCCCACTGCGCATCTGGGTTCCCATTTTCTAGTTCTAACCAATCAAAAGCCTTCTGCAAGTTGGTCCATCTAAGTGGCAGTGGCGTCTGCTTGCTTCCCACTGGTTGAGAGAGAAAAATGTAAACACTTCGTGCTTGGTGTCGTCCAGAGCAGTATTTTTCCTCGAGTTACACTTATATACTCTTAGATTTCACCCAACTGCAATGTCGGTAAGTACCGGCTTTTGTATCTAGTGCATAAATGAATAGTTTAGACATATTTTGATATATAACTAAAGTCTATGTTACACATAATATGACTGCACCACTCAGTTGAAAAAAACTGCAAGGAAAAAGGCCAATAAATTTATGGGCCCGACCTGCAAGGTCAAAGTATAAATTTCAGTAATTAAATATTTATATTAATTTTTATAATGCATATATAAGTTCAGTAGTGGTATGGGTGCGTACAAGATGTTTTTATTGTCCTTCCAAATCAATAAGAAATTGTTTTATGGTGCTGCTTGCAAACAGAAATCCAAATATGTCAGTTTTAGAGGAAAGTGACTTAGAACCAGAGACAGCTGACCTGGAATTGCTTGACAGTAGTGATGAATACTTGCCACCAGATGCACATGTGTCAAGTGATGATGAGGAAGAAGTTAGGCCATCCAAAAACAAAAAACAAAATTAGGCTTGCTCTTCAAGCCCAGACACTGGAAACATCTATGCATCAGGAAGGGAAAATATTGCTTCATAGCCTTTCATTCTAGGAAATAGTCATCTAGAATATTCTAGATTGTTCTTTCTCACAAAATTCATGAAAATGGGAATTGCAATTTTTATCCCTTTGCAATGTGTCTATGTTGCTCTTTGGATCAACTTCATATTTTTTATATGTCTTAAAAAATGTTTGGAAATAAGTTCCATTTGTGCTTTTGATATTGTCTATTTGCCTAATAAATTAGAAAAAGATTTACTCAATGTTTCATTAAACAATTGCAACTTTGCAACATTCAAAGTTTGGCATCCATTACCAGGTAGGCCCATAAATTTATTGGCGTCGAATTTTCGCAATTGAACGAAAACTTATTTTTAGAAATCTATTTATATAGGCTCATTTTTGTTACATTAAGATACTCTATTGACTTATAGTAAAGACATTTCGAATTTTGCATTTTCATAGGATTGCCCAGTAAACAGCAATCCTAGGAAAATGCAAAGACCCCCCCCCAAACACTTTAAAGACCCCCAAAACATTAAAAAACCCCAACACCTTTAAAAAAAAAACAACACCTTAAAAAGTCTAACACGTCGATAACCAGCACCTTTCTCAAGACAAAAACAAAATTAACTGTTCTCTGGTGACCTTTTAAGATTATTTTAGGCGATTATTACAAATTTCAGAAGCCCTGTTGAAAAAAAAGTTGAATTTTTTTTTAAACACTTGCTGACAGATTTAATTAAAAATTATTCAGCTTTAAGGCTGAAAGTTTTTTTTTTTTTTTTTTACATTTTGCGTCCACTGTCTGAGAGTCTTTAAACCTTTCTCTGAAAAGCTGAAAGTTAGCTTCACGATTAGCTTCAGGAAGCTGGAGTCATTCATCAGTTATTCAGTTGTCATTCATCAGTTATTCACGTGCCATTCATCAGTTATTCACGTGCCATTCATCAGTTATTCACGTGTCATTCTTCAGTTATTCACGCGTTATTCATCAATTATTCACGTATCACTCATCATTTATTCACCTGTTATTCATCAATTATTCACGTATCACTCATCAGTTATTCACCTGTTATTCATCAATTATTCACGTATCACTCATTAGTTATTCACGTGTCACTCATTAGTTATTCATGTATCGCTTATCAGTTATTCACGTACCACTCATCAGTTATTCACCTGTTATTCATCAATTATTCACGTACCACTCATTAGTCATTCACCTGTTATTCATCAATTATTCACGTATCACTCATTAGTTATTCACCTGTTATTCATCAATTATTCACGTATCACTCATTAGTTATTTACGTATCACTCATCAGTTATTCACCTGTTATTCATCAGTCATTCAGATGTTAATCATTCGCCTGTTCACAGCAGTACCGCAGTTTCAGTAGTAGGTACGCTCTTGCCCTGGAGATCAGAATTCAGTAAAAACTGGTCGGCAATCTTTCAGAGACGGGATCAGGAACTACGAGTCAACAACCCGCTCCTCACATCCCTTGGAGGCAGCTAGCAGCAACAGCCTGGCTGATCAGTCAATTTAGCGAGGGAAGGGAAGGGAAAACTCTGGAGAAAAGAGCCACAGGTATCAACCACAGGTAACAGCCACAGGTAACCTGCTTTCAGTGCCCAACCGCCCCCCCCCCCCCCAAAAAAAAAAAAAAAATTCCACCTCCCAATTTTGAAACATAATTGAGGGATCGAAAAAAAATTAGTGTGGATTTCAATACAATTAAATTTGTGTTTTATGGTTTGCATCGCTTAACTGCGCAGAAAAAAATTTGCTGATTTTTTTTGTAATGTCAGAATCCCTTATGTAGCCGTAAATTTTGAGGCACAATGAACATTGTGAGCAATTTGGCTCTTTGATTATTTTTAGCCGGGGATGAGATTAGTCATTTTATCCTGAGATGAGATTAGTTGTTTTAGCCATGGATAAGATTAATTGTTTTAGCCAGGAATGAGATTAGGTATAGCTGTCCTTCTATTACTCTGTCTCACCTACCAGTTTGTGCTCGCTACTTGCATACCGGAGTACACCACTGTACCTTTGGTCTCACAGCACAACGCTGGACCGCCAGACTTGTCTGCCGCATCACGGCCTTCAAAACCTAAGTCAAATTCCTGCTCTGACGACAGGGGTAACTGCCCTCTGGTTCAAGGTGCTGTAATTCCGGCAGACCTTTTTGCTGTTGTGGACAGAATGAAGGACTGGGGTCATCGCCCCCGAGGCTCGTTCCTACACTACGATGATTGTGAATGTGTTCCATCATAGCTCTAGGCCCTTGCATACCAGGTAGCATATGTTGACCAGTGTGCTCACAGAGTGAGGCACCTCACACTCCCCTCACACTTCAGCAAGACAGTACACTCCTGCCCCCTTCAACCCCCCCATCTCTAAAAAAAATCATCATATTTACAGAGAATTTCCCAAAATTCCGTGAATATAATTATATTCCTGAGGAAAATCTCGAACATTGTCTTCGGAATATTTTTCCTTTTCATGGGGAAATGGTTCAACATTTTCACGAAAATAATAGTACCGTCCGCAGGACAAGCCAAGCGAAGCGCTGAGAAATATTAAACAATCTGCAGAGAAGGAAGGATAGAAGGAAGGTTGTGGGAAAGAAGGGATAGAAGGAAGGCAGCAGGAAAGGAGGGATAGAAGGAAGGCAGCAGGAAAGGAGGGATAGAAGGCTTTAGGAACGGAGGAATAGAAGGAAGGTTGTGAGAAAGAATAGATAGAAGGAACGCTGTTGGAAAGAAAGGAGGGAAGTCTGTAGAGAAGGGACGAAGAAGACTCCAGAGAAGGGACAAAGAAGACTACAGAGAAGGGACAAAGCAGGTTACAGAATAAATATAAAGAAGGCCGTAGAGAAGTCTTCGGAAAAGAAACAGAAGAAAGGAAGAAGAAAGAATAAGTAGGTAGGTTAGGACATGTGAGATAAACAGTAAATGGTCGTAATAATAATGGAGGTGGGAATAAGTTACTGAAGAGACCATCAGCTTCCTGAATGAAACTCAACACACAGCTTCAAGAATGGGTACGAAAAGTCCAAAACGCTCACTCACTAGCAACTAGCAAAGAGGCGGGACCAGGAGCTGTGTTTTGACCCCTGCAGCCACAAATAGGTGAGTGTACACACGCACAGGAAACACCATGAGTATAGCTCTGCTCCTGTAGCTACGAATATGTAATTACACACACACACACACACACACACACACACACACACACACACACACACAAACACACACACACACACACCTAAAGAATAAGAGATGGTACAACTAAAACCTTGCCCTGACAAAAGTAATGGGTCCAGATAACACATCTCCACGAGCCTTGAGAGCAGCAGCAGCAGCAGCAACGCTTTGCGACTCAACACTGAATGTCTTCCACCAGTCGTCCTAGACGAGACGGCTACCCCAACCCCCCTAAAAAATAAAAAAAATAAAAAAAGAGGTACCCATATATGTAAAGAGAAGCAGACAGGAGACACTAAATTGCTGCCCAATATCTTACTCATTTCTATTAGGAAAAGTTTCAAGGAAAAAGAATATTGAAGTATCTAGAGAGAGAGAGAGAGAGGAAGATAGGTTTTTTTTTTTACAGAAAGTAAGCAAGGATTTAGTGATGGGTAATCCTTTCTGACGGACTATTTTTCTGACAATCAGATAAACACAGCCAAGGTTGTGTGGAGATCCTGGACTACAGACATTAGTGACTCCTTGTCTATCATAAACTACCCAGTAATACATCCAAGACCACCTGATTACCAAAAACTACCCACCCACTAGCCCACAACGCAGTAACACAGCAGAGACTAGACATGCAACGATAACAAATCTTTAGCAGATATCATCCAAATTTGCCGATACCCGCCAATACCGATACTTTGGCCCGCCCATAGTAGGGACCAATAGAGAGAAGACTAAATAATGCAACCCTCTCAGGCGCGACACACTGGGAGAGAAAAATTAAGCAGACAAATCACCCAATTCGTGGCGAGCCACGACCATATGACAAGCTAGTAGTGACTAGACGAATGAGCCAGGGCGGACCGAAAGGCCTTAAGGTTCCTCTCATAAGTGCAGTTTTTTTCGGGGTGGGAGGAGGGTGAATGGTTCCATCTTCGGTTTTGCTACTCGTTATTCTCTCAGCAGGATAGATAGGTTGATGAATTAGACACATGTGCAACACTTTGGGTATCTTTATTGAGGAAACGCCACACAGTGGCTTCGTCAGTCCTGCATAAAGAAGAATGAAGATCAGAAGGAGTTCGAGGTAATCAATCCCTCAGCCTGAAGTCGACAGCTAGGTAGGGACACGCAGGCTGCTGCAGCCTACCGGGAACTTACTCATGCTTGCTGCCATCCCTCCCAGAAACCGACTCGTTATTTACGACTCACTCGCCAAGGCTCAAACCTCACCCGTTCTGTGGTTCGTTATTTCAGCTTAGTGAATCCATTGAGAGCTTGCCTCTCTCTCCCACCATCAGAAAAGGAACTTATCTGATGGGCTGGCATGTGCTAGAGCAAGTCCTATCAGGTAGTAACAGAATAAGAAGGAACAAGTAAGCAGAGGAACTGTTCGAAAACAAGAATGAGGCTGAGGAAGGAAAAAGATGAAAAAGAGATGAAAAAGATGGTAAATGGTAAGAATAAAAATACGTATCAATAACATGAGGAGCAGCAGTACAAATAGCAGCACTGGAATAACAGTAATAGCAGCAGCAGCAGCAGTAATAGCAGCAGCAGTAATAGCAGCAGCAGTAATAGCAGCAGCAGTAATAGCAGCAGCAGTAATAGCAGCAGCAGCAGCAGTAATAGCAGCAGCAGTAATAGCAGCAGCAGTAATAGCAGCAGCAGTAATAGCAGCAGCAGTAATAGCAGCAGCAGCAGCAGCACTAAAAGCAATAATACCATGAGCATCAAAATCAGTAGCATCAGTTTCTGCGACAGGAGCAATAATAACAGGAACAGTAGCACTGAAAGGAGGAGCAACCCGGGAGGCGTAGGAGGGCGAATTGCAACACAAGCAATGTTAGGAAGGTCTTAGGAAGCATCTCACTTTAATATGGTCATATTATCTACCTCATGTCTCCTCCGGCTTCTCCCTGGTCTCCTGGGATCATATAATCTACCTAATGTTCCTCCAGCTTCTCCCTGGTCTCCTGGGGTCATATTATCTACTTAATGTCTCCTCCAGTTTCTCCCTGGTCTCCTAGGACATGCACATCCCACCGATTTTGCATATGCCTGTCCAAATCAAACGCACATACACACACACACACACACGCGCACACACACACACACACACACACACACACACACACACACACACACACACACACACACACACACACACACACACACACACACACACACACACACACACACACACACAAAGACAGGATGTTCCAGAGACTGGACACAGCAACACGGGGACACAGTTGGAAGCTGAAGACACAGATAAATCAAAGGGATGTTAGGAAGCATTTCTTCAGCCACAGAGTAGTCAGGAAGTGGAATAGTTTGGGAAGCGATGTAGTGGAGGCAGGATCCATACATAGCTTTAAGCAGAGGTACGATAAAGCTCATGGTTCAGGGAGAGTGACCTAGTAGCGACCAGTGAAGAGGCGGGGCCAGGAGCTTGGACTCGACCCCTTCAACCTCAACTAGGTGAGTACAAGTAGGTGAGTACACACACACACACACACACACACACACACACACACACACACACACACACACACACACAAACACACACACACACACACACACACACACACACACACACACACACACACACACACATACACACACACACACACACACACACACACACACACACACACACACACACACACACACACACACACACACACACACACACACACACACACACACAACCCTGCCAAATGCAAAGTCATGAAGATTGGGGAAGGGCAAAGAAGACCGCAGACAGAGTATAGGCTAGGTGGACAAATGCTGCAAACCTCACTCAAGGAGAAAGATCTTGGGGTGACCATAACACCGAGCACGTCACCGGAGGCACACATCAACCAGATAACTGCTGCAGCATATGGGCGCCTGGCAAACCTGAGAATAGCGTTCCGTTACCTTAGTAAGGAATCGTTCAAGACACTGTACACCGTGTACGTCAGGACCATACTGGAGTATGCAGCACCAGTTTGGAACCCACACCTGGTCAAGCACGTCAAGAAATTAGAGAAAGTACAAAGGTTTGCAACAAGGCTAGTTCCGGAGCTCAAGGGAATGTCCTATGAAGAAAGGTTGAGGGAAATCGGACTGACAACACTGGGGGACAGGACGGTCAGGGGAGACATGATAACAACATACAAAATAATGCGCGGAATAGATAAGGTGGACAGAGACAGGATGTTCCAGAGAGGGGACACAGAAACAAGGGGTCACAATTGGAAGCTGAAGACTCAGACGATGTTAGGAAGTATTTCTTCAGTCACAGAGTCGTCAGGAAGTGGAATACCTAGCAAGTGATGTAGTGGAGGCAGGAACCATACATAGCTTTAAGACGAGGTATGACAAAGCTCAGGAAGCATAGAGGGAGAGAACCTTGTAGTGATCAGTGAAGAGGCGGGGCCAGGAGCTGAGTATCGATCCCTGCAACCACAATTAGGTGAGTACAATTAGGTGAGTACACACACACACACATAGACAGTCTCTTACGCCACCTCTGATAAAACCAAAATGCAAATCATACCAGATAATGTTATCACTTTCACTGTTACATTAGAGGCAGTAGTTACAGAAATAATAATATGCCCATAGGAATGATACAGTGCCTGGGATATTGGAGGCGCTCAGGTGGGATCCAAGGAGTGTGGTCAGCTCACATGCCTTGGCTCAAATACTTTTCACTGGCATCAGAGAATTTCCACCCTCGAAGGGATAGGAGATATCAGAAGCTGTGTTCGTGTATGTGCCTGCAAGGGTTGAGCATGAGCTCCTGGGTCCCGATTTTGAACTTTCAGCCAAGTGGCGTACTCGATGAAAAACCTCTTTTGGGTCTGTATACTTGGAGGTACCTGGAGATACCTGGAGATACCTGGAGATACTTGGAGATACTTGGAGATACCTGGAGATACCTGGAGATACCTGGAGATACCTGGAGATACCTGGAGATACCTGGAGATACCTGGAGATACCTGGAGAGAGTTTCGGGGGGTCAACGCCCCCGCGGCTCGGTCTGTGACCAGGTCTGTAGTTTAAGTCTTGTGATTAAATGCAAGGCTTCCCAATCAATTAAATCTTCACTAATTTTACACTGAGGAAACTACTTATACCCTATTTTGCTCAATTAGGTATTTAGGAGACCACAGAAGCCGTAGAAATGTACAGTAGATATGAGGTGATCAGTCCCTCTGCCATATTCCATTGTTTTCTCTGCTGTTTCATATATGTGTATCGATACCTTATTAGTCTCATCATACCCTATCAATAATAGTTTTCTGTTGCTCTATGGGGAATTGCATTCCATTGCCACTGGTCAAATACATCTGCTCCGTCCTCCGAGAATCAGCCACTGGTCAAACAGGTTAGTTGTAACCAACAGGAAGCCGCCACTGGTCAAACAGGCCATCTGTAACCAACAGGAACTCGCCACTGGTCAAGCAGGTCATTTGTAACAAACAGGAACTTGCCACTGGTCAAACAGGTTATTTGTAACCAACAGGAAGCCGCCACTGGTCAAACAGGTTAGCTGAAACCAACAGGAACCTACCACTGGTCAACAGGAACCAGCTACAATCAAGAGTACCAGCTACTGGCCAAACAGGTCAGCTACAACCAACAGGAACTCGCCACTGGTCACGCAAATCTGCTTCTTCCATAAGAAAGAAGGAAAAAATCCTCCAGTGATCTCTTACAATGTTCGCTGCTTGAACAAGCAAGACAAGCGGAGCCAAGTCTGAAGCTTCGGAGAATCAGGAAAACGAAGCTGAACAGCAGACCTTAAAGTCTGAAAACAGTTTCTAAATTTGGAATAAAGACGAGCAAATAGAATAAAAAAGAAATAGCATCATAAAGAAGGAAACATCCTGATAAAGCAGCAGTCAAAAATGAGTAAGATTGACGGGATGATCACATCTTCTCTAGCCTGAGGGACTGATTGTCTCATTTCCTCCTCATATTCCACCGTTCTCGTACTGGACTGAAGAAGCCGCTGATACCCAAATGTGGCACAAGCGTCTCATTTATCAAGAAACAGATAGCCTGGGACAGCAGCAAGCAGAATGTAAAAGTAGAGCCGACAAGCAAGACAATTGAAGACAGAAGCAAGAAGAGAGGCAGTCTGCAAGAAAGTTTTTAAAGAGGCAATTTAGCGAGAGGAACCACCGCTGGGAGATGAAGATCCCTTACCAAGTGTTAAGTAAAGTCTTAGCTCCTTATGTTGTGTGAGTAGTGTCCCCCCACACCAGTGTGTGTGTGTGTGTGTTTGTGTGTGTGAGTAGTGTCCCCCCACACCAGTGTGTGTGTGTGTGTGTGTTTGTGTGTGTGAGTAGTGTCCCCCACACCAGTGTGTGTGTGTGTGTGTGAGTAGAGTCCCCCACACCAGTGTGTGTTTGTGTGTGTGAGTAGAGTCCCCCACACCAGTGTGTGTGTGTGTGTGTTTGTGTGTGTGAGGGAGTCCCCCACACCAGTGTGTGTGTGTGTGTGTGTTTGTGTGTGTGAGTAGTGTCCCCCCACACCAGTGTGTGTGTGTGTGTGTTTGTGTGTGTGAGTGGAGTCCCCCACACCAGTGTGTGTGTGTGTGTGTTTGTGTGTGTGAGTAGAGTCCCCCACACCAGTGTGTGTGTGTGTGTGTGAGTAGAGTCCCCCACACCAGTGTGTGTGTGTGAGTGTGTGTGTGTACTCACCTATTTGTACTCACCTATTTGTGGTTGCAGGGGTCGAGTCACAGCTCCTGGCCCCGCCTCTTCGCTGATTGCTACTAGGTCCTCTCTCTCCCTGCCCCATGAGCTCTATCATACCTCGCCTTAAAACTATGTATGGTTCCTGCCTCCACCACATCACTTTCTAGGCTATTCCATGGCCTGACTACTCTATGACTGAAGAAATACTTCCTAACATCCCTTTGATTCATCTGAGTCTTCAACTTCCAATTGTGACCTCTTGTGTCTGTGTCCCATCTCTGGAACATCCCGTCTTTGTCCACCTCGTCTATTCCGCGCAGTATTTTATATGTCATTATCATGTCTCCCCTGACCCTCCTGGCCTCCAGTGTCGTCAGGCCGTGTGTGTGTGTGTGTGTGTGTATGTGTGTGTACATTCTCTACATGCCGTCTGCTCCAGCCCCTTTCATTCTCAGCCCCGTCCATTTCCACTCCATATATTGCACTCCCGTCCCTCCCACGTTCAGCCACTCAAGCATGTATCCATTCATGCTTGCATGCACAAACACACTGCAATTCGGAAACAGGCAAGGGTACAAACAGAGAGGCATACACACAAATACACACACACACACACACACACACACACACACACACACACACACACACACACACACACACACACACACACACACACACACACACACACACACACACACACACACTAGGAAAACACAGACATAGTGTGGAGGGCCCCCGGCACTTGGAGGAACTAAAAAAGCTGCAGTAGTCTGCAACTAGACTAGCTTCAAAAGAGAGATCAGTTCTCTCTTTGAGACTGAACATCATTGGAGGAGAGAAGGATTAAGTGAGACCTGATTACGACATACTAAATTTTAATATGATTTGGCAGTTTTAATAGGGATAGACAGTTCAGAGTGTATTTGTGTGTGTGTGTGTGTGTATGTGTCAGAGAGAGAGAGGGGGGAAAGAGGGAGACAGGAAAAGAGGTAAATTTCACACAGAGACACAGGAGTAGGTACGATAAAACCAAAGTGAAACTAGGAAAGCCTGTAGACGTAGCCACACACACACACACACACACACACACACACACACACACACACACCATATATACACAAATAAAGTGACATATCTGATAGACCCGTGATATACTTGTGATATACCTGTGATATACCCGTGATATACCGGTGATATACCCTTGAATGGAGAATGCCACATTTTCAAAAGAGGTCGACCTTATCCAGCAGAAACTAGCACGAAAGGATCTGAGGGACACAGCTAGAGCACTGTCTCCCGACGAAGGCTAAGCAGAAGCCTGCAACGACAGGCATCTCTAGCCCTGGCAAAGTGACCTTCCACACCAAAGTGCAGAGATCTTGTCGGACACACACACACACACACACACACACACACACACACACACACACACACACACACACACACTTCACAGCCACGCCGACAAAAAAAAGCAAGGGATACATCTGAGGCACTTTGCTTGATGGCTTCTCTCACCAGTGTGAAGAATGATGGAGAGGCAAGCGGAGGAGGAAGAAAGAGGAGGAGGAAGAAGAAAGAGGACGAGGATGGAGGAAAAAAGGAAGGATTACAAGAGGTTGAGAGCAACTGGCTGCTGTGGGATCAGGCTAGCAACACTTTTTCTCTGCTAGCCACAGCACACGTACCTAACCATTCTTGACTGAAAGGGAAAAAAAACTTATCACAATTATGTGCAGAAGAAACACAGTGGAAGATGAGTTTTTTATTAATATAATAATAATATTAATAATAATTATTTTTATTATTAATAATAAAATTCATGTTTCTCTATGCCTCTTTTGCAAATATTATTATTATTATTATTATTATTATTATTATTATTATTATTATTATTATTATTATTATTATTATTATTATTATTATTATTATTATTGTTATTATTATTATTATTATTATTATTATTATTATTATTATTATTATTATTATTATTATTATTATTATTATTATTATTATTATTACGATGAGACGGCGCCGCGGGAGGAGGGCGCACCGACGCCCAGAACTCACTACAGGAAGACCAGCACTTGGGACATGCTGGCCAGAACACTCTCAACAGAGCTGTTCCAAGATTTTAATCGCACAAGGAAGGACCAGCCTGCCTAGGAAGTTAACTGTGGCAAGGAAGTTAACCCTTGAAACTGATCACAGGTATATGTATTGATATACAAAGTTAGTATTATCATTTATGTTGTAAGAGGCGGGATGTGCCTATTTTTATTGATTACGATTAATAAAGTTTGTATTTATTGTATTTAGTCTATATAGAATTTGACTGAAATACACAAATATTTTTCAGACTGGTGACGGAGGTGCGAGCCTTGAGCTGTGAGATGTCTCCACGGGCCAGAACTACGTCTCTGCATGAACGAACAGGAGTTGATATCATCACAACATTCAAAATACTCCTGGGAAGCGACCCAGCAAAGGCTACCAAGTCAATACACAGAGTTGATCACATACACTCGAGTTCATTTCTGGCACTCAGAGGGTGAGACGACTCAAGAACTGTAACTAAATCAACTGTGAATGGGTAATTACAAGAAGGCTCTCTCTCTCTCTCTCTCTCTCTCTCTCTCTCTCTCTCTCTCTCTCTCTCTCTCTCTCTCTCTCTCTCTCTCTCTCTCTCTCTCTCTCTCTCACACACACACACACACACACACACACACACACACACACACACACACACACACACACACACACACACACACACACACACACACACACACACACACACACACACACACATACACACACACACACACACACACACACACACACACACACACACACACACACACACACACAGAAACGAGGCACTAAACTACAGACCTGTGTCTCTGACATGTATTGTGTGCAAAGTCATGGAGAAGATTATCAGGAGGAGAGTGGTCGAACACCTGGAAAGGAACAAGATTATAAATGAAAACCAGCATGGGTTCATGGAAGGCAAATCTTGTATCACAAACCTCCTGGAGTTTTATGACAAGGTAACAGAAGTAAGACACGAGAGAGAGGGTTGGGTAGATTGCGTTTTCCTAGACTGCAGGAAGGCCTTTGACACAGTTCCCCACAAGAGATTAGTGCAGAAGCTGGAGGATCAGGCACACATAAAAGGAAGGGCACTGCAATGGATAAGGGAATACCTGACAGGGAGGCAGCAACGAGTCATGGTACGTGAAGAGGTATCACAGTGGGCGCCTGTTACGAGCGGGGTCCCACAGGGGTCAGTTCTAGGACCAGTGCTATTTTTGATATATGTGAACGACATGATGGAAGGAATAGACTCTGAAGTGTCCCTGTTCGCAGATGACGTGAAGTTGATGAGAAGAATTAAATCGGACGAGGATGAGGCAGGACTGCAAAGAGACCTGGAGAGGCTGGACATGTGGTCCAGTAACTGGCTCCTCGAATTCAATCCAGCCAAATGCAAAGTCATGAAGATTGGGGAGGGGCAAAGAAGACCGCAGACAGAATATAGGCTAGGTGGACAAAGACTACAGACCTCACTCAGGGAGAAAGACCTTGGGGTGACCATAACACCGAGTACATCACCGGAGGCACACATCAACCAAATAACCGCTGCAGCATACGGGCGCCTGGCAAACCTGAGAATAGCGTTCCGATACCTCAATAAGGAATCGTTCAAGACACTGTACACTGTGTATGTTAGGCCCAAACTGGAGTATGCAGCACCAGTCTGGAACCCACACCTGGTCAAGCACGTCAAGAAGTTAGAGAAAGTACAAAGGTTTGCAACAAGGCTAGTCCCAGAGCTCAAGGGAATGTCGTACGAGGAAAGGTTAAGGGAAATCGGACTGACGACACTGGAGGACAGAAGGGTCAGGGGAGACATGATAACGACATACAAGATACTGCGGGGGAATAGACAAGGTGGACAGAGATAGGATGTTCCAGAGAGGGGACACAGGGGACAAGGGGTCACAACTGGAAGCTGAAGACTCAGACGAGTCACAGGGACGTTAGGAAGTATTTCTTCAGTCATAGAGTTGTCAGCAAGTGGAATAGCCTAGCAAGTGAAGTAGTGGAGGCAGGAACCATACATAGTTTTAAGAAGAGGTATGACAAAGCTCAGGAAGCAGAGAGAGAGAGGATCCAGTAGCGATCAGTGAAGAGGCGGGGCCAGGAGCTGAGTCTCGACCCCTGCAACCACAATTAGGTGAGTACAATTAGGTGAGTACACACACACACACACACACACACACACACACGCGCGCGCGCGCGCGCGCGCGCGTGTGTGTGTGTTTGCAAAACGGCTAGTTCCAGAAATAAGAGGAATATCCTTCGAAGAAAGGTTAAGGGAAATCGGACTGACGACACTGGAGAACAGAAGGGTTAGGGAAGACATGATAACGACATACAAAATACTGCGTGGAACAGATCAGGTGGACAGAGACAAGATGTTCCAGAGAGGGGACACAGAAACAAGGGGTCACAATTGGAATTTGAAGACTCAGATGAGTCAAAGGGATGTTAGGAAGTATTTCTTCAGTCATAGAGTTGTCAGGAAGTGGAATAGTCTAGCAAGTGATGTAGTGGAGGCAGGAACCATACATAGTTTTAAGACGAGGTATGATAAAGCTCATGGAGCAAGGAGAGAGAGGACGTAGTAGCAATCAGTGAAGAGGCGGGGCCAGGAGCTCAGTATCGACCCCTGCAACCACAATTAGGTGAGTACACACAGACACACACACACACACACACCTCTTTCAGTACATTCACATGAGCGAACAAACTCGAGACACGATAAGAATTTCGCTCGGTGTTTCAAAACTGCCTCCACACTACGGAGATACGCACAGAAAGTATTCAGTGTCAATGGATCTGACACGAACAACGTCAAACACCGCCAAACGCGATACCACGCTCGCTTAGAAAAATATCGTATTAGGGTAAACATAATTGCCGGTGAAAACGCCAGTTTGTATTGAGTGCGGCCCGTTGTGTATATTTGACCGCAAGGTTTTTGTCAGGTGTGGTGTTATCGACGCCCACTTTATACAAACTTGTCAGAAGCATTCAATGGCGCTGAATAACCAGCTTATACTCACCTCTTGCATAATTAATAACTCATTCGATGAATAACCTATATTTATATAGTGTTAAGCGAACTGCACTAAGTGTGTGAACTACTAACTACGCTGTCTGCTGCCCCGCTAACGTACGTGTATGTGAGTTAATGTGTAGAAAAGTGTATTTAGAACACATCTGAAGGTTTACTGACTCTTAGCCTCGTAGCTCCTATCATTTCTAGTCTGGAAACTTTGTAATACTTCAGTCGTCACCATTTCTTCCTCCAAGTTAAGGTACTCTCTGGCTACCATAAGACTGAACTAATATATTCCGACGTCCCTCGTGGGTCATTTTCCCTGTTTTAACGTCTGTCTATGCTCCTGTTTTCCAATTTTCCGACTGTCTTATACTCTATCCTCCTCCTCTTCCTCAACACCATCACGTTATATAGGTATATTGTAATTCGTAATCATGTCTTCCCTAGTCTTTTTATGCTCTAATGTTATCAGGTGTAGTTGTTGATATTAGGTACTTCACATAGCTCCTGTGTGAAAGTTAGTAGTAGCTTTCGTTAGCGACGGCTCACATTCACTTGTAAAATATCACCACTTGGCGTTTAGCTGTCTGCAGAGCTAAGGAAGCAATTTGCTTCCAAATAACTTCACCTTAGTTTTTTTCTAATACCATTACGTTACGGAAACATTCGTTCTCATTTCATGAGTTTCGTTTCCCATCACATTATTAAGAAAAAACTTGAATGTGAGAGGGAAGTGAGCGAGATAAGTTGACGGAAGGAAGTACATCCCACCCAACATTCCTAAGGGAAGGAGGGTGTCTAAATTGCATTCCTAGGGGAGATGAGTGTGTACATTCAGCATTCCCCGAAAATAGAAAACAAAAACTACGAATGCTGTGAATGCGACAACACAATCTTTATCCAGCAATCAACCGCTAGACACGGACACAAAAGCCACCACGGCGAACGAGATATAAGTAAACACGCTTCACACAACCAACCATCAGACACAGATACAAAAGCAATACGTCGTCCCCTTTTCACCCGTGACCATCAGTTACCCTTGGATGGATTCCAATCAAAGGGGTGGCCGGTGGCGCGTAGATGGAGAGGCTTCCAAGTTACATAGTCGCCGCTCCCGCAAAGAACACACACACACACACACACACACACACACTGAGGCGCAAACTTTTGCTGGGGCAGTTTCGTTCTGTGTAGAGCCGTATCAAAAGGTCTACACAGAGCGAAACTTTGTCCTTTTTTCACTACCGTCGACAGTATGACCAGCTTCCTTTCAACACGGTTAGAAAAAGCAAATGATTGGCATACGTGAGCGACAAACAAGAGCCTGACAGGTCATTGGCTTGGCCGCGATCAGCGGACGGAGGTTCGAGCTTTCACCGCTCCTCGAGCTGGATAACCCAACACGGGTTTCAGCAAGTTGTTGTTGCTGTCTTTTTAATGAAAAACATAACAGTTGCCTTACGTGAATGTAATGTGAATGAAATCGCCTCACA
>NC_091298.1:4972375-5029875 GCF_038502225.1 Cherax quadricarinatus | reverse complement strand
GGGAGATTGCCTGAGGCATGGAAGACAGCAAATGTAGTCCCAATCTTTAAAAAAGGAGACAGACATGAAGCATTAAACTACAGACCAGTGTCACTGACATGTATAGTATGCAAAATCATGGAGAAGATTATCAGGAGAAGAGTGGTGGAACACCTAGAAAGGAATGATCTCATCAACAGCAGCCAGCATGGTTTCAGGGACGGGAAATCCTGTGTCACAAACCTACTGGAGTTCTATGACATGGTGACAGCAGTAAGACAAGAGAGAGAGGGGTGGGTGGATTGCATTTTCTTGGACTGCAAGAAGGCGTTTGACACAGTTCCACACAAGAGATTGGTGCAAAAACTGGAAGACCAAGCAGGGATAACAGGGAAGGCACTACAATGGATCAGGGAATACTTGTCAGGAAGACAGCAGCGAGTCATGGTACGTGGCGAGGTGTCAGAGTGGGCACCTGTGACCAGCGGGGTCCCGCAGGGGTCAGTCCTAGGACCAGTGCTGTTTCTGGTATTTGTGAACGACATGACGGAAGGAATAGACTCTGAGGTGTCCCTGTTTGCAGATGACGTGAAGTTGATGAGAAGAATACACTCGATCGAAGACCAGGCAGAACTACAAAGGGATCTGGACAGGCTGCAGACCTGGTCCAGCAATTGGCTCCTGGAGTTCAATCCCACCAAGTGCAAAGTCATGAAGATTGGGGAAGGGCAAAGAAGGCCGCAGACGGAGTACAGTCTAGGGGGTCAGAGACTACAAACCTCACTCAAGGAAAAAGATCTTGGGGTGAGTATAACACCAGGCACATCTCCTGAAGCGCACATCAACCAAATAACTGCTGCAGCATATGGGCGCCTAGCAAACCTCAGAACAGCATTCCGACATCTTAATAAGGAATCGTTCAGGACCCTGTACACCGTATACGTTAGGCCCATATTGGAGTATGCGGCACCAGTTTGGAACCCACACCTAGCCAAGCACGTAAAGAAACTAGAGAAAGTGCAAAGGTTTGCAACAAGACTAGTCCCAGAGCTAAGAGGTATGTCCTACGAGGAGAGGTTAAGGGAAATCAACCTGACGACACTGGAGGACAGGAGAGATAGGGGGGACATGATAACGACATACAAAATACTGAGAGGAATTGACAAGGTGGACAAAGACAGGATGTTCCAGAGATTGGACACAGTAACAAGGGGACACAGTTGGAAGCTGAAGACACAGATGAATCACAGGGATGTTAGGAAGTATTTCTTCAGCCACAGAGTAGTCAGTAAGTGGAATAGTTTGGGAAGCGATGTAGTGGAGGCAGGATCCATACATAGCTTTAAGCAGAGGTATGATAAAGCTCACGGCTCAGGGAGAGTGACCTAGTAGCGATCATTGAAGAGGCGGGGCCAGGAGCTCGGACTCGACCCCCGCAACCTCAACTAGGTGAGTACAACTAGGTGAGTACACGCACACACACACACATACACACACACACACAAGCACACACACACACACACACACACACACACACACACACACACACACACACACACACACACACACACACACACACACACACACACACACACACACACACATACTACTGCCTCACTAAGCTGTCATCATGAAAGGTCCGTCCCCCTTCCTCTCAAAATCATATTCAGCCAATTCGATTCACTGGTATCATTCTGCAGGCAGTTTCCCCTCGCTTGCATCATTACACACGCTCGCTTTCCCCTTCTATCATGGCATACCCTCTTCCCCTACCCTCCCCTTCCCACCCCACTTTCTTCCCCTACCCTCCTCTCCACTCCTTCCTCCCACAGTCTCTTCTCGTCCTCTTCCTCCTACCCTCCCTCCTCCCTTCACACTCGCCCCGTATGCCCATTATTGAATTATTTTCTTCATCCTCGCTCAAACACTGCATCCACTATCTATTTTGTCACCCACTTCATCGTCCTCATCGTGTTCCGGACGCACAAAGTCTCCAGTTATATTCTCTACATCATTTTATCTCTCATCTCTAATAAAAATTAAGAAATAATAAACAAGAAATAAAATAAAGGCTCGATCCTCATATATATATATATATATATATATATATATATATATATATATATATATATATATATATATATATATATATATATATATATATATATATATATATATATATATATATATATATATATATATATATATATATATATATATATATATATATATATATATATGATAAGCAGAAAGAGATTGCGTGCTGTTATTCCTCCCTCACGGGATATATACTCATCGAGAGGTGAATATCCCTCAGTGCATATACGCTAACTTAAACCTCTTTACTGGGAAGCATAAAGTATTCGTGACTAGTCGTGAACAAAATGAAAATGAAGCCTTAATCACCATGTAGTCGATAGTCTTTAAACGTAACTCCCCCAATAAACGACACCAGAGAGTCTGGTGGTAACGAGAAAGATAGGGAGAGTAAATTATATTAAGCGGAGAGAAAGGTTTATGAAATTCGCTTACAGATGTCGCTGTCTAATGGGAAATACTCGGTGTTGGACAAGACTTTGAGACTGTTCACTGTTGATTATCACGTCCGTGTAAGCTGATGAACTAGCTTACGTTATTCCTAGTATATATTTTATTGTAACTGCTTTTCACATAGTGGAATTACGTAGTTGTTTTAGCTGTGAAAGTTTAGATAATAAGGTATTACAAAGACCCCAAATGGAAGTAAGTCACTGTGTCTGACTTTCTTAGGGGTATCCTAAGTAACCTACTCATACTTTGCTATATATGATAATTTATGTAACTGTATTTATGTGTACCTATACCTGAATAAATATACTTATTTACTAAGGTCGTTCAGCTTCAGGGTTTGAAGCATTAGTTCAAAATGGTCAGTGTCCGAGTTGATGCAGTGGAAAATACAAACTCAGCACACAGATACTTCCTCTGATACCTCTGAGTACACGACATGTGTACTCACAGGTATCACTAGTGAGCACACGACATGTGTACTCATAGGTATCACTAATGAGTACACGACATGTGTACTCACAGGTATCACTAATGAGTACACGACATGTGTACTCACAGGTATCACTAGTGAGCACACGACATGTGTACTCACAGGTATCACTAATGAGTACACGACATGTGTACTCACAGGTATCACTAGTGAGCACACGACATGTGTACTCATAGGCATCACTAATGAGTACACGACATGTGTACTCACAGGTATCACTAGTGAGTACATGACATGTGTACTCACAGATATCACTAATGAGTACACGACATGTGTACTCACAGGTATCACTAGTGAGTACACGACAAGTTCAACTGCTAGTGAGCTCGCTTTGTGCTCTGGCGCTCTCTATCTCTAAACCAGAGATAGAAATAGAGAGAAAGAGATAGAAAAAAAATAGATGAAGAAAAAGAGAAGTAAAGACAAAGAAATACAGAAAGAAAAAGAGAAAAATCCAAGGAAAGAGAGAAAGGTATAAGGAAAAAGAGGCAGAGAAAGAGTGAGAGAGAGAGAGAAGCTTAGGAGGGGAAAGGAAGGAAGGGGAGTGTGAGGAAGGAGGTTAAGGTTTAGTGTCAAGGTTACACATCAGATGAACTTCAGCCGAAGTGAAATACTGACGTAGGTCAGGAAGATGGAGTGAGTGCTCTCTCTCTCTCTCTCTCTCTCTCTCTCTCTCTCTCTCTCTCTCTCTCTCTCTCTCTCTCTCTCTCTCTCTCTCTCTCTCTCTCTCTCACTCACTCACCACTCAGGGAAGAACTTCCTCACCTGTACTCCCAGGCACCCACGTCTGCAGCAACGTCTGTAACAACGTTTGCAACAACTTCTGCAGCAACGTCTGCAACAACTTCTGCAGATATGTCTGCCATAACGTCAGCAGGTACGTCTGCAGCGGTTTCTGCACCAAACCAATGCACATGTTATATAACGTATGTTTTAGAACGTACTTCTTTCAACGTGTATTTTCAACTTATGTTCGCTTCCATTTCAACGTTCTACACTCACCTAAGCGTCACCAGCAGCTATCACTGGTGGTGGAACACCAGCAGCTATCACTGGTGGTGGAACACCAGCAGCTATCACTGGTGGTGGAAAACCAGCAGCTATCACTGGTGGTGGAACACCAGCAGCTATCACTGGTGGTGGAACACCAGCAGCTATCACTGGTGGTGGAACACCAGCAGCTATCACTGGTGGTGGAACACCAGCAGCTATCACTGGTGGTGGAACACCAGCAGCTATCACTGGTGGTGGAACACCAGCAGCTATCACTGGTGGTGGAACACCAGCAGCTATCACTGGTGGTGGAACACCAGCAGCTATCACTGGTGGTGGAACACCAGCAGCTATCACTGGTGGTGGAACACCAGCAGCTACCACTGGTGGTGGAACATCAGCAGCTATCACTGGTGGTGGAACACCAGCAGCTGTCACTGGTGGTGGAACACCAGCAGCTATCACTGGTGGTGGAACACCAGCAGCTATCACTGGTGGTGGAACACCAGCAGCTATCACTGGTGGTGGAACACCAGCAGCTATCACTGGTGGTGGAACATCAGCAGCTATCACTGGTGGTGGAACACCAGCAGCTATCACTGGTGGTGGAACACCAGCAGCTATCACTGGTGGTGGAACACCAGCAGCTATCACTGGTGGTGGAACACCAGCAGCTATCACTGGTGGTGGAACATCAGCAGCTATCACTGGTGGTGGAACACCAGCAGCTATCACTGGTGGTGGAACACCAGCAGCTGTCACTGGTGGTGGAACACCAGCAGCTGTCACTGGTGGTGGAACACCAGCAGCTATCACTGGTGGTGAAACACCAGCAGCTATCACTGGTGATGGAACACCAGCAGCTATCGCTGGTGGTGGAACACCAGCAGCTATCGCTGGTGATGGAACACCAGCAGCTATCACTGGTGGTGGAACACCAGCAGCTATCACTGGTGGTGGAACACCAGCAGCTATCACTGGTGGTGGAACTCCAGCAGCTGTCACTGGTGGTGGAACACCAGCAGCTATCACTGGTGGTGGAACACCAGCAGCTATCACTGGTGATGGAACACCAGCAGCTATCGCTCGTGGTGGAACACCAGCAGCTATCGCTGGTGATGGAACACCAGCAGCTATCACTGGTGGTGGAACACCAGCAGCTATCACTGGTGGTGGAACACCAGCAGCTATCACTGGTGGTGGAACACCAGCAGCTATCACTGGTGGTGGAGCACCAGGAGCTATCACTGGTGGTGGAACACCAGCAGCTATCACTGGTGGTGGAACACCAGCAGCCATCGCTAGTGGTGGAACACCAGCAGCTATCGCTGGTGGTGGAACACCAGCAGCTATCGCTGGTGGTGGAACACCAGCAGCTATCGCTGGTGGTGGAACACCAGCAGCTATCGCTGGTGGTGGAACACCAGCAGCTATCGCTGGTGGTGGAACACCAGCAGCTATCGCTGGTGGTGGAACACCAGCAGCTATCGCTGGTGGTGGAACACCAGCAGCTATCACTGGTGGTGGAACACCAGCAGCTATCACTTGTGGTGGAACACCAGCAGCTATCACTGGTGGTAGAACACCAGCAGCTATCACTGGTGGTGGAACACCAGCAGCTATCACTGGTGGTGGAACACCAGCAGCTATCACTGGTGGTGGAACACCAGCAGCTATCACTGGTGGTGGAACACCAGCAGCTATCACTGGTGGTGGAACACCAGCAGCTATCACTGGTGGTGGAACACCAGCAGCTATCACTGGTGGTGGAACACAAGCAGCTATCACTGGAGGTGGAACACCAACAGCTATCACTGGTGGTGGAACACCAGCAGGTATCACTGGTGGTGGAACACCAGTAGATATCACTGGTGATAGAACACCAGCAGCTATCAATGGTGGTGGAACACCAGCAGCTATCACTGGTGGTGGAACACCAGCAGCTATCACTGGTGATAGAACACCAGCAGCTATCACTGGTGGTGGAACACCAGCAGCTATCACTGGTGGTGGAACACCAGCAGCTATCACTGGTGGTGGAACACCAGCAGCTATCACTGGTGGTGGAACACCAGCAGCAATCGCTGGTGGTGGAACACCAGCAGCTATCACTGGTGGTGGAACACCAGCAGCTATCACTGGTGGTGGAACACCAGCAGCTATCACTGGTGGTGGAACATTAGCAGCTATCACTGGTGGTGGAACACCAGCAGCTATCACTGGTGGTGGAACACCAGCAGCTATCACTGGTGGTGGAACACCAGCAGCTATCACTGGTGGTGGAACACCAGCAGCTGTCACTGGTGGTGGAACACCAGCAGCTATCACTGGTGGTGGAACACCAGCAGCTATCACTGGTGATGGAACACCAGCAGCTATCGCTGGTGGTGGAACACCAGCAGCTATCACTGGTGGTGGAACACCAGCAGCTATCACTGGTGGTGGAACTCCAGCAGCTGTCACTGGTGGTGGAACACCAGCAGCTATCACTGGTGGTGGAACACCAGCAGCTATCACTGGTGATGGAACACCAGCAGCTATCGCTCGTGGTGGAACACCAGCAGCTATCGCTGGTGATGGAACACCAGCAGCTATCACTGGTGGTGGAACACCAGCAGCTATCACTGGTGGTGGAACACCAGCAGCTATCACTGGTGGTGGAACACCAGCAGCTATCACTGGTGGTGGAGCACCAGGAGCTATCACTGGTGGTGGAACACCAGCAGCTATCACTGGTGGTGGAACACCAGCAGCCATCGCTAGTGGTGGAACACCAGCAGCTATCGCTGGTGGTGGAACACCAGCAGCTATCGCTGGTGGTGGAACACCAGCAGCTATCGCTGGTGGTGGAACACCAGCAGCTATCGCTGGTGGTGGAACACCAGCAGCTATCGCTGGTGGTGGAACACCAGCAGCTATCACTGGTGGTGGAACACCAGCAGCTATCACTGGTGGTGGAACACCAGCAGCTATCACTTGTGGTGGAACACCAGCAGCTATCACTGGTGGTAGAACACCAGCAGCTATCACTGGTGGTGGAACACCAGCAGCTATCACTGGTGGTGGAACACCAGCAGCTATCACTGGTGGTGGAACACCAGCAGCTATCACTGGTGGTGGAACACCAGCAGCTATCACTGGTGGTGGAACACCAGCAGCTATCACTGGTGGTGGAACACCAGCAGCTATCACTGGTGGTGGAACACAAGCAGCTATCACTGGAGGTGGAACACCAACAGCTATCACTGGTGGTGGAACACCAGCAGGTATCACTGGTGGTGGAACACCAGTAGATATCACTGGTGATAGAACACCAGCAGCTATCAATGGTGGTGGAACACCAGCAGCTATCACTGGTGGTGGAACACCAGCAGCTATCACTGGTGATAGAACACCAGCAGCTATCACTGGTGGTGGAACACCAGCAGCTATCACTGGTGGTGGAACACCAGCAGCTATCACTGGTGGTGGAACACCAGCAGCTATCACTGGTGGTGGAACACCAGCAGCAATCGCTGGTGGTGGAACACCAGCAGCTATCACTGGTGGTGGAACACCAGCAGCTATCACTGGTGGTGGAACACCAGCAGCTATCACTGGTGGTGGAACATTAGCAGCTATCACTGGTGGTGGAACACCAGCAGCTATCACTGGTGGTGGAACACCAGCAGCTATCACTGGTGGTGGAACACCAGCAGCTATCACTGGTGGTGGAACACCAGCAGCTGTCACTGGTGGTGGAACACCAGCAGCTATCACTGGTGGTGGAACACCAGCAGCTATCACTGGTGATGGAACACCAGCAGCTATCGCTGGTGGTGGAACACCAGCAGCTATCGCTGGTGATGGAACACCAGCAGCTATCACTGGTGGTGGAACACCAGCAGCTATCACTGGTGGTGGAACACCAGCAGCTATCACTGGTGATGGAACACCAGCAGCTATCACTGGTGGTGGAACACCAGCAGCTATCACTGGTGATGGAACACCAGCAGCTATCGCTGGTGGTGGAACACCAGCAGCTATCGCTGGTGATGGAACACCAGCAGCTATCACTGGTGGTGGAACACCAGCAGCTATCACTGGTGGTGGAACACCAGCAGCTATCACTGGTGGTGGAACACCAGCAGCTATCACTGGTGGTGGAACACCAACAGCTATCAATGGTGGTGGAACACCAGCAGGTATCACTGGTGGTGGAACACCAGTAGCTATCACTGGTGATAGAACACCAGCAGCTATCACTGGTGGTGGAACACCAGCAGCGATCACTGGTGGTGGAACACCAGCAGCTATCACTGGTGATAGAACACCAGCAGCTATCACTGGTGGTGGAACACCAGCAGCTATCACTGGTGGTGGAACACCAGCAGCTATCACTGTTGGTGGAACACCAGCAGCTATCACTGGTGGTGGAACACCAGCAGCAATCGCTGGTGGTGGAACACCAGCAGCTATCACTGGTGGTGGAACACCAGCAGCTATCACTGGTGGTGGAACACCAGCAGCTGTCACTGGTGGTGGAACACCAGCAGCTATCACTGGTGGTGGAACACCAGCAGCTATCACTGGTGGTGGAACACCAGCAGCTATCACTGGTGGTGGAACACCAGCAGCTATCACTGGTGGTGGAACACCAGCAGCTGTCACTGGTGGTGGAACACCAGCAGCTATCACTGGTGGTGGAACACCAGCAGCTATCACTGGTGATGGAACACCAGCAGCTATCGCTGGTGGTGGAACACCAGCAGCTATCGCTGGTGATGGAACACCAGCAGCTATCACTGGTGGTGGAACACCAGCAGCTATCACTGGTGGTGGAACACCAGCAGCTATCACTGGTGGTGGAACACCAGCAGCTATCACTGGTGGTGGAACACCAACAGCTATCACTGGTGGTGGAACACCAGCAGGTATCACTGGTGGTGGAACACCAGTAGCTATCACTGGTGATAGAACACCAGCAGCTATCACTGGTGGTGGAACACCAGCAGCTATCACTGGTGGTGGAACACCAGCAGCTATCACTGGTGGTGGAACACCAGCAGCTATCACTGGTGGTGGAACACCAGCAGCTATCACTGGTGGTGGAACACCAACAGCTATCACTGGTGGTGGAACACCAGCAGGTATCACTGGTGGTGGAACACCAGTAGCTATCACTGGTGATAGAACACCAGCAGCTATCACTGGTGGTGGAACACCAGCAGCTATCACTGGTGGTGGAACACCAGCAGCTATCACTGGTGATAGAACACCAGCAGCTATCACTGGTGGTGGAACACCAGCAGCTATCACTGGTGGTGGAACACCAGCAGCTATCACTGGTGGTGGAACACCAGCAGCTATCACTGGTGGTGGAACACCAGCAGCAATCGCTGGTGGTGGAACACCAGCAGCTATCACTGGTGGTAGAACACCAGCAGCTATCACTGGTGGTGGAACACCAGCAGCTGTCACTGGTGGTGGAACACCAGCAGCTATCACTGGTGGTGGAACACCAGCAGCTATCACTGGTGATGGAACACCAGCAGCTATCGCTGGTGGTGGAACACCAGCAGCTATCGCTGGTGATGGAACACCAGCAGCTATCACTGGTGGTGGAACACCAGCAGCTATCACTGGTGGTGGAACACCAGCAGCTATCACTGGTGGTGGAACACCAGCAGCTATCACTGGTGGTGGAGCACCAGCAGCTATCACTGGTGGTGGAACACCAGCAGCTATCGCTGGTGGTGGAACACCAGCAGCTATCGCTGGTGGTGGAACACCAGCAGCTATCGCTGGTGGTGGAACACCAGCAGCTATCGCTGGTGGTGGAACACCAGCAGCTATCGCTGGTGGTGGAACACCAGCAGCTATCGCTGGTGGTGGAACACCAGCAGCTATCGCTGGTGGTGGAACACCAGCAGCTATCGCTGGTGGTGGAACACCAGCAGCTATCGCTGGTGGTGGAACACCAGCAGCTATCGCTGGTGGTGGAACACCAGCAGCTATCGCTGGTGGTGGAACACCAGCAGCTATCACTGGTGGTGGAACACCAGCAGCTATCACTATTGGTGGAACAAAAGCAGCTATCACTTGTGGTGGAACACCAGCAGCTATCACTGGTGGTGGAACACCAGCAGCTATCACTGGTGGTGGAACACCAGCAGCTATCACTGGTGGTGGAACACCAGCAGCTATCACTGGTGGTGGAACACCAGCAGCTATCACTGGTGGTGGAACACCAGCAGCTATCACTGGTGGTGGAACACCAGCAGCTATCACTGGTGGTGGAACACCAGCAGCTATCACTGGTGGTGGAACACCAGCAGCTATCACTGGTGGTGGAACACCAGCAGCTATCACTGGTGGTGGAACACCAGCAGCCATCGCTGGTGGTGGAACACCAGCAGCTATCGCTGGTGGTGGAACACCAGCAGCTATCACTGGTGGTGGAACACCAGCAGCTATCACTATTGGTGGAACAAAAGCAGCTATCACTTGTGGTGGAACACCAGCAGCTATCACTGGTGGTGGAACACCAGCAGCTATCACTGGTGGTGGAACACCAGCAGCTATCACTGGTGGTGGAACACCAGCAGCTATCACTGGTGGTGGAACACCAGCAGCTATCACTGGTGGTGGAACACCAGCAGCTATCACTGGTGGTGGAACACCAGCAGCTATCACTGGTGGTGGAACACCAGCAGCTATCACTGGTGGTGGAACACCAGCAGCTATCACTGGTGGTGGAACACCAGCAGCTATCACTGGTGGTGGAACACCAGCAGCTATCGCTGGTGGTGGAACACCAGCAGCTATCGCTGGTGGTGGAACACCAGCAGCTATCTCCATGATCCATGTTTTTGTGAGATGTTTCTGATCTCTCTTGGACTCACCAGCCCAAACTCCTATGTCAGTCAGAGATCTACAGTGACAGTATTTCAGCACAGTATACACTGAGGTGTGTATTTCTCTCAGCGTACATATGCTCAGAGTTTATTTTAATTCTTATTTCATAAAGTTAAATTATTCTTGTCTGGTGGTGAAAGGGTTGCGAGCAGCATTAATGACCCCTTTTCCGAACTTCTTTATATGTGTATTTAGGAGGATATATACATTTTCATGAATCGTTCTGACACCACGAGGGGTGTATCTGTGTGTGTGTGTGTGTATGTGTGTATGTTTGTGTGTCTGTGTGTACGTGAGTGTGTTTGTGTGTCTGTGTGTACGTGTGTGTGTTTGTGTGTCTATGTACTCACCTATTTGTACTCACCTATTTGTGGTTGCAGGGGTCTAGTCTTAGCTCCTGGCCCCCGCCTCTTCACCGGTTGCTACTGGGCCCTCTCTCTCCCTGCTCCATGAGTTTTATCAAACCTCGTCTTAAAACTGTGTATGGTTCCTGCCTCCACTACGTCATTTTCTAGGCTATTCCACTACCTGACAACTCTATGACTGAAGAAATACTTCCTAATATCTCTCTGACTCATTTGTGTCTTCAACTTCCAATTGTGACCTCTTGTTTCTGTGTCCCCTCCCTGGAACATCCTGTCTTTGTCCACCTTGTCTATTCCGCGCAGTATTTTATATGTCGTTATCATGTCTCCCCTGACCCTCCTGCCCTCCAGTGTCGTCAGGCCGATTTCCCTTAACCTTTCTTCATAGGACATTCCCCTTAGCTCTGGAACTAACCTTGTCGCAAACCTTTGTACTTTCTCTAGTTTCTTGACGTGCTTTATAAAGTGCGGGTTCCAAACAGGTGCTGCATACTCCAGTATGGGCCTGACATACACGATGTACAGTGTCTTGAACGATTCTTTACTAAGGTATCTGAACGCTGTTCTCAGGTTTGCCAGGCGCCCATATGCTGCAGCAGTTATCTGGTTGATGTGTGCTTCCGGAAACATGCTCGGTGTTATACTCACCCCAAGATCTTTCTCCTTGAGTGAGGTTTGCAGTCTTTGGCCACCTAGCCTATACTCTGTCTGCGATCTTCTGTGCCCTTCCCCTATCTTCATGACTTTGCATTTGGAGGGATTAAATTCGAGAAGCCATTTGCTGGACCAGGTGTCCAGTCTGTCCAGGTCTCTTTGAAGTCCTGCCCGGTCCTCATCTGATTTAATTCTCCTCATTAACTTCACATCATCTGCAAACAGGGACACTTCTGAGTCTAACCCTTCCATCATGTCGTTCATATATACCAAAAATAGCACTGGTCCTAGGACCGACCCCTGTGGGACCCCGCTTGTCACAGGTGCCCATTGTGATACATCATTACGTACCATGACTCGTTGTTGCCTCCCTGTCAGGTATTCTCTGATCCATTGCAGTGCCCTTCCTGTTATATGTGCCTGATCCTCTAGCTTCTGCACTAATCTCTTGTGAGGAACTGCGTCAAAGGCCTTCTTGCAGTCCAAGAATATGCAATCAACTCACCCCTCTCTCTCGTGTCTTACTTCTGTTACTTTATTATAAAACTCCAGAAGGTTTGTGACACAGGATTTGCCTTCCATGAATCCGTGCTGGTTGGCATTTATACTCTTGTTCCGTTCCAGGTGCTCCACCACTCTCCTCCTGATAATCTTCTCCATAACTTTGCATACTATACACGTCAATGACACAGGTCTATAGTTTAGTGCCTCTTTTCTGTCTCCTTTTTTAAAAATGGGAACTACATTTCCTGTCTTCCATACCTCAGGTAGTTGCCCAGTTTCCAGGGATGTGTTGAAGATTGTGGTAAGTGGCACACACAGCATATCCGCTTCCTCTCTAAGGACCCACGGGGAGATGTTGTCCGGTCCCATTGTCTCTGAGGTATCGATGTCCCTTAGCAGTTTCTTCGCCTCCTCCTCATCTGTATGTATGTGTACATGTGTGTGTGTTTGTGTGTGTGTGTACGTGTGTGTGTTTGTGTGTGTGTACGTGTGTGTGTTTGTGTGTCTGTGTGTACGTGTGTGTGTGTGTTTGTGTGTCTGTGTGTACTTGTGTGTGTGTGTGTCAGTGTGTGTGTGTGTTGCTGGTTCCCCAGTACTTCAAAGACCGTGATCACTGCCTAGGAAGCTGCTGACATCTTAAACTTTCTCTTTCTCCTGGTTCACTGGGCCTCAGACTCGTATAGTTTCCAAAGTGTACCGTATATCGCCTCGACGCCAGCAGTACAGACATAGCCACCCATAAGGCCAGATTCACCATTATGAAACACTATACTTATCTCAGTAACATTTTGAACCATATTGCATGCCAGTGTGTGTGGGTGTGTGTGTGTGTGTTGTGTGTGTGTGTGTGTGTGTGTGTGTGTGTGTGTGTGTGTGTGTGTGTGTGTGTGTGTGTGTGTGTGTGTGTGTGTGTGTGTGTTGTGTGTGTGTGTGTGTGTGTGTGTGTGTGTGTGTGTGCGTGTGTGTGTGTGTGTGCGTGTGTGCGTGTGTGAAACAACTACAGGGGGAGTTGAATAACAGCTGTAAGGTTTTCGTGTTGCAATCAACACATCATCAGGAACTTGCTATGTTGCAGAAATGAGTAAGAAATCAAGAAAGATCCGTTCAAGGGAACGACTCTAGCTAAAATGAGATGACATCAAACCACGTGCCAGGTGCCAGAAAGGTGAAAACAAGTTATTAAAACAGTACCAGTAGAAGTGTAAAGAAACCCTTTAATAACTATCTATGACAACTTTCTCCACAACGTCAGGCTTCACATCGTATCATTATATAAGACTTTAATATTTTGATCTCAAAGTATCTGGCACTTATCATTATAATAATTTTCCATCCCATAAAGAAAATGGGGAGCAGCAAAATGGGTAAACCCTGCTATTTCCAGAGGCTTGCCCAAACGCTGATTTATCCCTGAGGTTGACTGGAAGCAGCAAAAGATTCTCCATGAGGTTGACTGGAAGCAGCAAAAGATTCTCCACGAGGTTGACTGGGAACAGTAAAAGATTCTCCACGAGGTTGACTGGGAACAGTAAAAGATTCTCCATGAGGTTGACTGGGAACAGTAAAAGATTCTCCACGAGGTTGACTGGGAACAGTAAAAGATTCTCCATGAGGTTGACTGGGAACAGTAAAAGATTCTCCACGAGGTTGACTGGGAACAGTAAAAGATTCTCCATGAGGTTGACTGGGAATAGTAAAAGATTCTCCATGAGGTTGACTGGGAATAGTAAAAGATTCTCCATGAGGTTGACTGGGAATAGTAAAAGATTCTCCATGAGGTTGACTGGGAACAGTAAAAGATTTTCCACGAGGTTGACTGGGAATAGTAAAAGATTCTCCATGAGGTTGACTGGGAATAGTAAAAGATTCTCCATGAGGTTGACTGGGAACAGTAAAAGATTCTCCATGAGGTTGACTGGGAACAGTAAAAGATTCTCCATGATGTTGACTGGGAACAGTAAAAGATTCTCCATGAGGTTGACTGGGAACAGTAAAAGATTCTCCATGAGGTTGACTGGGAACAGTAAAAGATTCTCCATGAGGGTGACTGGGAACAGTAAAAGATTCTCCATGAGGTTGACTGGGAATAGTAAAAGATTCTCCATGAGGTTGACTGGGAACAGTAAAAGATTCTCCATGAGGTTGACTGGGAACAGTAAAAGATTCTCCATGAGGTTGACTGGAACAGTAAAAGATTCTCCACGAGGTTGACTGGGAACAGTAAAAGATTCTCCATGAGGTTGACTGGGAATAGTAAAAGATTCTCCATGAGGTTGACTGGGAACAGTAAAAGATACTCCATGAGGTTGATTGGGAACAGTAAAAGATTCTCCATGAGGTTGACTGGGAACAGTAAAAGATTCTCCACGAGGTTGACTGGGAACAGTAAAAGATTCTCCATGAGGTTGACTGGGAACAGTAAAAGATTCTCCATGAGGTTGACTGGGAACAGTAAAAGATTCTCCATGAGGGTGACTGGGAACAGTAAAAGATTCTCCATGAGGTTGACTGGGAATAGTAAAAGATTCTCCATGAGGTTGACTGGGAACAGTAAAAGATTCTCCATGAGGTTGACTGGGAACAGTAAAAGATTCTCCATGAGGTTGACTGGGAATAGTAAAAGATTCTCCATGAGGTTGACTGGGAACAGTAAAAGATTCTCCATGAGGTTGACTTTGAACAGTAAAAGATTCTCCATGAGGTTGACTGGGAATAGTAAAAGATTCTCCATGAGGTTGACTGGGAACAGTAAAAGATTCTCCATGAGGTTGACTGGGAATAGTAAAAGATTCTCCATGAGGTTGACTGGGAACAGTAAAATATTCTACACGAGGTTGACTGGAAGCAGCAAAAGATACTCCATGAGGTTGACTGGGAACAGTAAAAGATTCTCCATGAGGTTGACTGGGAACAGTAAAAGATTCTCCACGAGGTTGACTGGGAATAGTAAAAGATTCTCCATGAGGTTGACTGGGAACAGTAAAAGATTCGCCACGAGGTTGACTGGGAACAGTAAAAGATTCTCCATGAGGTTGACTGGGAACAGTAAAAGATTCTCCATGAGGTTGACTGGGAACAGTAAAAGATTCTCCATGAGGTTGACTGGGAACAGTAAAAGATTCTCCACGAGGTTGACTGGGAACAGTAAAAGATTCTCCATGAGGTTGACTGGGAACAGTAAAAGATTCTCCACGAGGTTGACTGGGAATAGTAAAAGATTCTCCATGAGGTTGACTGGGAATAGTAAAAGATTCTCCATGAGGTTGACTGGGAACAGTAAAAGATTCTCCACGAGGTTGACTGGGAACAGTAAAAGATTCTCCATGAGGTTGTCTGGGAACAGTAAAAGATTCTCCACGAGGTTGACTGGGAATAGTAAAAGATTCTCCATGAGGTTGACTGGGAACAGTAAAAGATTCTCCATGAGGTTGACTGGGAACAGTAAAAGATTCTCCACGAGGTTGACTGGGAACAGTAAAAGATTCTCCATGAGGTTGACTGGGAACAGTAAAAGATTCTCCACGAGGTTGACTGGGAACAGTAAAAGATTCTCCATGAGGTTGACTGGGAACAGTAAAAGATTCTCCACGAGGTTGACTGGGAATAGTAAAAGATTCTCCATGAGGTTGACTGGGAACAGTAAAAGATTCTCCACGAGGTTGACTGGTAATAGTAAAAGATTCTCCATGAGGTTGACTGGGAATAGTAAAAGATTCTCCATGAGGTTGACTGGGAACAGTAAAAGATTCTCCACGAGGTTGACTGGGAATAGTAAAAGATTCTCCATGAGGTTGACTGGGAACAGTAAAAGATTCTCCACGAGGTTGACTGGTAATAGTAAAAGATTCTCCATGAGGTTGACTGGGAAAAGTAAAAGATTCTCCATGAGGTTGACTGGGAACAGTAAAAGATTCTCCACGAGGTTGACTGGGAATAGTAAAAGATTCTCCATGAGGTTGACTGGGAACAGTAAAAGATTCTCCACGAGGTTGACTGGGAACAGTAAAAGATTCTCCATGAGGTTGACTGGGAACAGTAAAAGATTCTCCATGAGGTTGACTGGGAACAGTAAAAGATTCTCCATGAGGTTGACTGGGAATAGTAAAAGATTCTCCATGAGGTTGACTGGGAACAGTAAAAGATTCTCCACGAGGTTGACTGGGAATAGTAAAAGATTCTCCATGAGGTTGACTGGGAACAGTAAAAGATTCTCCACGAGGTTGACTGGGAATAGTAAAAGATTCTCCATGAGGTTGACTGGGAACAGTAAAAGATACTCCACGAGGTTGACTGGGAATAGTAAAAGATTCTCCATGAGGTTGACTGGGAACAGTAAAAGATTCTCCATGAGGTTGACTGGGAACAGTAAAAGATTCTCCATGAGGTTGACTGGGAACAGTAAAAGATTCTTCATGAGGTTGACTGGGAACAGTAAAAGATTCTCCATGAGGTTGACTGGGAACAGTAAAAGATTCTCCACGAGGTTGACTGGGAATAGTAAAAGATTCTCCATGAGGTTGACTGGGAACAGTAAAAGATTCTCCACGAGGTTGACTGGGAATAGTAAAAGATTCTCCATGAGGTTGACTGGGAACAGTAAAAGATTCTCCACGAGGTTGACTGGGAACAGTAAAAGATTCTTCATGAGGTTGACTGGGAACAGTAAAAGATTCTCCATGAGGTTGACTGGGAACAGTAAAAGATTCTCCATGAGGTTGACTGGGAACAGTAAAAGATTCTCCATGAGGTTGACTGGGAACAGTAAAAGATTCTCCACGAGGTTGACTGGGAATAGTAAAAGATTCTCCATGAGGTTGACTGGGAACAGTAAAAGATTCTCCACGAGGTTGACTGGGAATAGTAAAAGATTCTCCATGAGGTTGACTGGGAACAGTAAAAGATTCTCCACGAGGTTGACTGGGAATAGTATAAGATTCTCCATGAGGTTGACTGGGCATAGTAAAAGATTCTCCATGAGGTTGACTGGGAACAGTAAAAGATTCTCCATGAGGTTGACTGGGAATAGTAAAAGATTCTCCATGAGGTTGACTGGGAACAGTAAAAGATTCTCCACGAGGTTGACTGGGAATAGTAAAAGATTCTCCATGAGGTTGACTGGGAATAGTAAAAGATTCTCCATGAGGTTGACTGGGAATAGTAAAAGATTCTCCATGAGGTTGACTGGGAACAGTAAAAGATTCTCCATGAGGTTGACTGGGAACAGTAAAAGATTCTCCACGAGGTTGACTGGGAATAGTAAAAGATTCTCCATGAGGTTGACTGGGAATAGTAAAAGATTCTCCACGAGGTTGACTGGGAATAGTAAAAGATTCTCCATGAGGTTGACTGGGAACAGTAAAAGATTCTCCACGAGGTTGACTGGGAATAGTAAAAGATTCTCCATGAGGTTGACTGGGAATAGTAAAAGATTCTCCATGAGGTTGACTGGGAATAGTAAAAGATTCTCCATGAGGTTGACTGGGAATAGTAAAAGATTCTCCATGAGGTTGACTAGGAGCAGCAAGAGATACTCCAAGAGGCTGACTGAGAGCAACAGAAGATACTTCAGTGTAAAGCTGCATTTACGACAATCCAACAAGTTCAAGTAGGAATCAGGCTTCAGACTGTGGACAATGCCTTCAGTTACAAAGTTATCTAATTTGAATAAGCCGCCACTATTGTTACATAATGAACATTTATCATGTTTTATAATTACCGTTTCTGTAATATTTCGTTCAAGACTTTTCATGTGATGGGAAATTTCCATGATAGATGCCAGATACTATGACGTCAAAATATTAAAGTCTTGTTTAATGATACGATGTGAAACCTGACAGTGTTTAATGCCATCTCATTCTAGCTAGAGTCGTTCCCTCGAATGGATTTCTTACTTATTTCTGCAACATTGCAAGCTCCTGATTTGTTGATTGTAACACGAAAGGCCTAGACTTGTTATTCAACTCCGGCCGTGGTTGTTTTGCATTTTGTGTTGCTTGTTCGAGATTATTGCATAATATATTATCTCCCTCTCTCTCTTTCATATATATATATATATATATATATATATATATATATATATATATATATATATATATATATATATATATATATATATATATATATATATATATATATATATATATATATATATATATATATATATATATATATATATGTAGTGTAGTAGGTTGGTAGACAGCAACCACCCAGGGAAGTACTACCGTCCTGCCAGATGACTGTGAAACAGAAACCTGTAACTGTTTTACATGATGGTAGGCTTCCTGGTTTCTTTTTCTGTCTCATAAACACGCTAGATAACAGGGATATCTTGCTACTCCTACTTACACTTTGGTCACACTTCACAGACACGCACATGCATATATATATATATATATATATATATATATATATATATATATATATATATATATATATATATATATATATATATATATATATATATATATATATATATATATATATATATATATATATATATATATATATATATATATATATATATATAATATATATATATATATATATATATATATATATATATATATATATATATATATATATATATATATATACATACATCTAGGTTTTTCTCCTTTTTCTAAATAGCTCTTGTTCTTCTTTATTTTTTCTACTGTCCATGGGGAAGTGGAAAAGAATCTTTCCTCCGTAAGCCATGCGTGTCGTATGAGGCGACTAAAATGCTGGGAGCAATGGGCTAGTAACCCCTTCTCCTGTAGACATTTATTAAAAAAGAAAAGAGAAGAAGGAAAACTTTATAAAACTGGGATGCTTGAATGTGCGTGGATGTAGTGCGGATGACAAGAAACAGATGATTGCTGATGTTATGAATGAAAAGAAGTTAGATGTCCTGGCCCTAAGCGAAACAAAGCTGAAAAGGGTAGGGGAGTTTCGGTGGGGGGAAATAAATGGGATTAAATCTGGAGTATCTGAGAGAGTTAGAGCAAAGGAAGAGGTAGCAGTAATGTTGAAGGATCAGTTATGGATGGAGAAAAGAGAATATGAATGTGTAAATTCAAGAATTATGTGGATTAAAGTAAAGGTTGGATGCGAAAAGTGGGTCATAATAAGCGTGTATGCACCTGGAGAAGAGAGGAATGCAGAGGAGAGAGAGATTTTGGGAGATGTTAATTAAGTGAATGTATAGGGGCCTTTGAACCAAGTGAGAGAGTAATTGTGGTAGGGAACCTGAATGCTAAAGTAGGAGAAACTTTTAGAGAGGGTGTGGTAGGTAAGTTTGGGGTTCCAGGTGTAAATGATAATGGAAGCCCTTTGATTGAACTTCGTATAGAAAGGGGTTTAGTTATAGGTAATACATATTTTAAGAAAAAGAGGATAAAAAAGTATACAAGATATGATGTAGGGCGAAATGACAATAGTTTGTTGGATTATGTATTGGTAGATAAAAGACTGTTGAGTAGACTTCAGGATGTACATGTTTATAGAGGGGCCACAGATATATCAGATCACTTTTTAGTTGTAGCTACACTGAGAGTAAAAGGTAGATGGGATACAAGGAGAATAGAAGCATCAGGGAAGAGGAGGCAGTTAGGAGTGTGAGCAAAGTAACATTTATGAAGGGGTTCAGGGAAACCGGCAGGCCGGACTTGAGTCCTGGAGATGGGAAGTACAGTGCCTGCACTCTGAAGGAGGGTGTTGCAGTTTAAAAACTGTAGTGTAAAGCACCCTTCTGGCAAGACAGTGATGGAGTGAATGACGGTGAAAGTTTTTCTTTTTCGGGCCACCCTGCCTTGGTGGGAATCGGCCAGTGTGATAATAAAAATATAATATATATATATATATATATATATATATATATATATATATATATATATATATATATATATACATTTTATTATCACACTGGCTCATTCCCACCAAGGCAGGGTGGCCCGAAAAAGAAAAACTTTCACCATCATTTACTCCATCACTGTCTTGTCAGAAGGGTGCTTTACACTACAGTTTTTAAACTGCAACATTAACACCCCTCCTTCAGAGTGCAGGCACTGTACTTCCCATCTCCAGGACTCAAGTCCGGCCTGCCGGTTTCCCTGAACCCCTTCATAAATGTTACTTTGCTCACACTCCAACAGCACGTCAAGTATTAAAAACCATTTGTCTCCATTCACTCCTATCAAACACGCTCACGCATGAGTCCTGGAAGTCCAAGCCCCTCGCACACAAAACCTCCTTTACCCCCTCCCTCCAACCTTTCCAAGGCCGACCCCTACCCCACCTTCCCTCCACTACAGACTGATACACTCTTGCAGTCACTCTGTTTCGCTCCATTCTCTCTACATGTCCAAACCACAACAACAACCCTTCCTCAGCCCTCTGGACAACAGTTTTGGTAATCCCGCACCTCCTCCTAACTTCCAAACTACGAATTCTCTGCATTATATTCACACCACACATTGCCCTCAGACATGACATCTCCACTGCCTCCAGCCTCTCCTCGCTGCAACATTCATCACCCATGCTTCACACCCATATAAGAGCGTTGGTAAAACTATACTCTCATACATTCCCCTCTTTGCCTCCAAGGACAAAGTTCTTTGTCTCCACAGACTCCTAAGTGCACCACTCACCCTTTTCCCCTCATCAATTCTATGATTCACCTCATCTTTCATAGACCCATCCGCTGATACGTCCACTCCCAAATATCTGAATACATTCACCTCCTCCATACTCTCTCCCTCCAATCTGATATCCAGTCTTTCATCACCTAATCTTTTTGTTATCCTCATAACCTTACTCTTTCCTGTATTCACTTTTAATTTTCTTCTTTTGCACTCCCTACCAAATTCATCCACCAATCTCTGCAACTTCTCTTCAGAATCTCCCAAGAGCACAGTGTCATCAGCAAAGAGCAACTGTGACAACTCCCACTTTATGTGTGATTCTTTATCTTTTAACTCCACGCCTCTTGCCAAGACCCTCGCATTTACTTCTCTTACAACCCCATCTATAAATATATTAAACAACCACGGTGACATCACACATCCTTGTCTAAGGCCTACTTTTACTGGGAAATAATTTCCCTCTTTCCTACATACTCTAACTTGAGCCTCACTATCCTCGTAAAAACTCTTCACTGCTTTCAGTAACCTACCTCCTACACCATACACCTGCACCATCTGTCACGTTGCCTCCCTATCCACCCTGTCATACGCCTTTTCCAAATCTATAAATGCCACAAAAACCTCTTTAGCCTTATCTAAATACTGTTCACTAATATGTTTCACTGTAAACACCTGGTCCACACACCCCCTACCTTTCCTAAAGCCTCCTTGTTCATCTGCTATCCTATTCTCCGTCTTACTCTTAATTCTTTCAATAATAACTCTACCATACACTTTACCAGGTATACTTAACAGACTTATCCCCCTATAATTTTTGCACTCTCTTTTGTCCCCTTTGCCTTTATACAAAGGAACTATGCATGCTCTCTGCCAATCCCTAGGTACCTTACCCACTTCCATACATTTATTAAATAATTGCACCAACCACTCCAAAACTATATCCCCACCTGCTTTTAACATTTCTATCTTTATCCCATCAATCCCGGCTGCCTTACTCCCTTTCATTTTACCTACTGCCTCACGAACTTCCCCCACACTCACAACTGGCTCTTCCTCACTCCGACAAGATGTTATTCCTCCTTCCCCTATACACGAAATCACAGCTTCCCTATCTTCATCAAAATATTCCTCAAAATATTCCCTCCATCTTCCCAATACCTCTAACTCTCCATTTAATAACTCTCCTCTCCTATTTTTAACTGACAAATCCATTTGTTCTCTAGGCTTCCTTAACTTGTTAATCTCACTCCAAAACTTTTTCTTATTTTCAACAAAATTTGTTGATAACATCTCACCCACTCTCTCATTTGCTCTCTTTTTACATTGCTTCACCACTCTCTTAACCTCTCTCTTTTTCTCCATATACTCTTCCCTCCTTGCATCACTTCTACTTTGTAAAAACTTCTCATATGCTAACTTTTTCTCCCTTACTACTCTCTTTACATCATCATTCCACCAATCGCTCCACTTCCCTCCCGCACCCACTTTCCTGTAACCACAAACTTCTGCTGAACACTCCAACACTACATTTTTAAACCTACCCCATACCTCTTCGACCCCATTGCCTATGCTCTCATTAGCCCATCTATCCTCCAATAGCTGTTTATATCTTACCCTAACTGCCTCCTCTTTTAGTTTATAAACCTTCACCTCTCTCTTCCCTGATGCTTCTATTCTCCTTGTATCTCATCTACCTTTTACTCTCAGTGTAGCTACAACTAGAAAGTGATCTGATATATCTGTGGCCCCTCTATAAACATGTACATCCTGAAGTCTACTCAACAGTCTTTTATCTACCAATACATAATCCAACAAACTACTGTCATTTCGCCCTACATCATATCTTGTATACTTATTTATCCTTTTTTTCTTAAAATATGTATTTCCTATAACTAAACCTCTTTCTATACAAAGTTCAATCAAAGGGCTCCCATTATCATTTACACCTGGCACCCCAAACTTACCTACCACACCCTCTCTAAAAGTTTCTCCTACTTTAGCATTCAGGTCCCCTACCACAATTACTCTCTCACTTGGTTCAAAGGCTCCTATACATTCACTTAACATCTCCCAAAATCTCTCTCTCTCCTCTGCATTCCTCTCTTCTCCAGGTGCATACACGCTTATTATGACCCACTTTTCGCATCCAACCTTTACTTTAATCCACATAATTCTTGAATTTACACATTCATATTCTCTTTTCTTCTTCCATAACTGATCCTTCAACATTACTGCTACCCCTTCCTTTGCTCTAACTCTCTCAGATACTCCAGATTTAATCCCATTTATTTCCCCCCACTGAAACTCCCCTACCCCCTTCAGCTTTGTTTCACTTAGGGCCAGGACATCCAACTTCTTTTCATTCATAACATCAGCAATCATCTGTTTCTTGTCATCCGCACTACATCCACGCACATTCAAGCATCCCAGTATTATAAAGTTTTTCTTCTTCTCCTTTTTATTAAATGTCTACAGGAGAAGGGGTTACTAGCACAATTGCTCCCGGCATTTTAGTCGCCTCATACGACACGCATGGCTTACGGAGGAAAGATTCTTTTCCACTTCCCCATGGACAATAGAAGAAATAAAGAAGAACAAGAGCTATTTAGAAAAAGGAGAAAAACCTAGATGTATGTATATATATATGCATGTGCGTGTCTGTGAAGTGTGACCAAAGTGTAAGTAGGAGTAGCAAGATATCCCTGTTATCTAGCGTGTTTATGAGACAGAAAAAGAAACCAGGAATCCTACCATCATGCAAAACAGTTACAGGTTTCTGTTTCACAGTCATCTGGCAGGACGGTAGTACTTCCCTGGGTGGTTGCTGTCTACCAACCTACTACCTACATGAATATATATATACATATATATACATATATATACATATATATATATATATATATATATATATATATATATATATATATATATATATATATATATATATATATATATATATATATGTGAGTAGTCACGAAAGCGCTTGGAATTTCTCTATTCTTTCAGAGTGGTTGTTTTGCATATTTTGAAATCACCTGTTTACTGTGATCTTATTGCATATATATATATATATATATATATATATATATATATATATATACATATATATATATATATATATATATATATATATATATATATATATATATATACATGCAAAACAACCACTCTGAAAGAATAGAGAAACTCCAAGCGCTTTCGTGACTACTCACATTATCAAGGAACTATGGTTCCTTGATAATGTGAGTAGTCACGAATGCGCTTGGAGTTTCTCTATTCTTTCAGAGTGGTTGTTTAGCATATTCTGAAATCACCTGTTTACTGTGATCTTATTGCATATATATGCATGTATATTAAATATACACACTGAGAAGCAAAACAGATTACAGATTTGCTCAACACTTTTTTAAAATTCTTTATAAATTATAGATTTATTTAAGCAGTTAAACTTCTAGGAGGCCTTTTTTTAACTTATTTTACTTCTAAAGGAATAAATAATATCAACCTTCAAGTTACAAGTTTATTCTTTTATCTTGACACTGTTACTCCAGCGTGTGGGAGGGAGGATGTGGGAGGATGTGGGAGGGTGGGTTTTGGTGGATGTGGGAGAGATTGTATGGGAAGATGAGTAAGTAAGTAAGTAAGTAAGTAAGTAAGTAAATTTATTCAGGTATACACAATACAGTTACATAGAATTATCATACATAGCAGCATATGTGTAGAGAACCTAGGATAACCCAAAAAAGTCAGACAGAGTGACTTATTTCCATTGAGGGTGGGTGAGGGAGGGTGTGGGAAGGAGTGTGTGGGAGGGAAAGAGGGAGAAGAGTGCAGTGAAGGATGGGATGTGTGTTGGGGGGGAAGGAGAGTGTGGTTGGCGTGAGAGGGAGGGTGTAGTGGGCGTGTAAACAAGAGTGTGGGCGTGGGAACAGGGTTGCGGGCGTGGAAACTCGCGCATGCACAGTGTTCCGTCCGCCTGAGTCTGCGGTGGTCGGAACCTTCACACTGGCGGAGTATCCCAGCGTTCTTCTCCCCTTCCAGCGCTCTTCTCCTCTTCCAGCATCCTTCAGCGCCCCCGTCTCCTTTTCCAGCGTCCTTCCCCAGCGTCCCCTACTATTCTCAAGTAACAGAAAGTATATCTCTGCTAGAGTTATACCTTCGGAAGCTGCTGAAGTTACTGAGCCCTTAGTGGCATACTTCACGATGCCCTTATTATGCTTCTGAAGTCTCTCATCTCAAACTTCATGCATGACAATCCACCCAGTGTGGTGATGCATAAAAGAGAAACTCATTTTGTGTGATGGAATTTAAGAGAGAAACATAACTAGCTAGCTTTTGTCCCCACCATGTCACTGTTGTGGATCACGTAAGGGAAACATAACTAGCTAGCTTTTGTCCTCACCATGTCACTGTTGTGGATCACGTAAGGGAAACATAACTAGCTAGCTTTTGTCCTCACCATGTCACTGTTGTGGATCACGTAAGGGAAACATAACTAGCTAGCTTTTGTCCTCACCATGTCACTGTTGTGGATCACGTAAGGGAAACATAACTAGCTAGCTTTTGTCCCCACCATGTCACTGTTGTGGATCACGTAAGGGAAACAAAACTAGCTAGCTTTTCTACCCACCATATCACTAGACTGTCAACTCATGTATAACCCCCTCCCTGTGTGGTGGAATATAAAAGGAAAACATGGCTGGCTTTTGGAGTGGTACAGCAGCACACTGCGGATGCATTCAGTCTTGCTTTACAGTAAACAAATTGTATCTTTAACCTCTCTCTATTGCTTCCTTCCTTCCTTCTACGTAACTCCTCTCTTCCCTTCCTTTCTCTTTACCTTCCGTCTTCCCTCGCTCTCCTTTAGCTCCCTTTAACAGAGTGCTACACTATGGATTCCTGCTGGTCCCTGTAACAGGGCGTTGCATTATGTCTTCATGGGAGAACAATGAACTTAAAGATTTTAATAGAGAAAACTATAAATTACTTAATCTGTGCTAGCATAGCACACATGGCAGTGTATCAGCATAACACACATGGCAGTGTATCAGCACAACACACATGGCAGTGTACCAGCATAGCACACATGGCAGTGTATCAGCATAACACACATGGCAGTGTATCAGCACAACACACGTGGCAGTGTATCAGCATAGCACACATGGCAGTGTATCAGCATAACACACGTGGCAGTGTATCAGCATAACACACATGGCAGTGTATCAGCATAACACACATGGCAGTGTATCAGCATAACACACATGGCAGTGTATCAGCACAACACACATGGCAGTGTATCAGCATAACACACATGGCAGTGTATCAGCATAACACACATGGCAGTGTATCAGCACAACACACGTGGCAGTGCATCAGCATAGCACACATGGCAGTGTATCAGCATAACACACATGGCAGTGTATCAGCATAGCACACATGGCAGTGTATCAGCATAACACACATGGCAGTGTATCAGCACAACACACGTGGCAGTGTATCAGCATAACACACATGGCAGTGTATCAGCATAACACACATGGCAGTGTATCAGCATAGCACACACGGCAGTGTATCAGCATAACACACATGGCAGTGTATCAGCACAACACACGTGGCAGTGTATCAGCATAACACACGTGGCAGTGTATCAGCATAACACACATGGCAGTGGATCAGCATAACACACATGGCAGTGTATCAGCACAACACACATGGCAGTGTATCAGCATAACACACATGGCAGTGTATCAGCACAACACACATGGCAGTGTATCAGCATAACACACATGGCAGTGTATCAGCATAACACACATGGCAGTGTATCAGCATAACACACATGGCAGTGTATCAGCACAACACACATGGCAGTGTATCAGCATAACACACATGGCAGTGTATCAGCACAACACACATGGCAGTGTATCAGCATAACACACATGGCAGTGTATCAGCACAACACACGTGGCAGTGTATCAGCATAACACACATGGCAGTGTATCAGCACAACACACATGGCAGTGTATCAGCATAACACACATGGCAGTGTATCAGCACAACACACGTGGCAGTGTATCAGCATAACACACATGGCAGTGTATCAGCACAACACACGTGGCAGTGTATCAGCACAACACACGTGGCAGTGTATCAGCATAACACACATGACAGTGTATCAGCACAACACACGTGGCAGTGTATCAGCACAACACACGTGGCAGTGTATCAGCATAACACACATGGCAGTGTATCAGCATAACACACATGGCAGTGTATCAGCACAACACACGTGGCAGTGTATCAGCATAACACACGTGGCAGTGTATCAGCATAACACACATGGCAGTGCATCAGCATAACACACATGGCAGTGTATCAGCATAGCACACATGGCAGTGTATCAGCATAACACACATGGCAGTGTATCAGCATAACACACATGGCAGTGTATCAGCATAACACACGTGGCAGTGTATCAGTATAACACACATGGCAGTGTATCAGCATAACACACATGGCAGTGTATCAGCATAACACACATGGCAGTGTATTAGCATAACACACATGGCAGTGTATCAGCATAACACACATGGCAGTGTATCAGCATAACACACATGGCAGTGTATCAGCATAACACACATGGCAGTGTATCAGCATAACACACATGGCAGTGTATCAGCATAACACACATGGCAGTGTATCAGCATTATTATTACGTAATATTATTATTAATTAGTACGTACGTATGCTTTAAGTTTATAATCTGAAAAAAAATGGATTCTTCATATCGCCTACCTACATTACTTCCACTTGGTCTCGGCGAGACCAGAATCGCTGGTTCAGACCTTCGCCAACGCTGTCCGTTGCTAAAATACCGAAGGGATATCTACCAGGACCTTAAAAACACTCTAAGAGTGAAATTATCGGCCGTTGTATATCACTTACAAAATTCCCTTTAAAAATACTTGAGTCAGTTTTTAGAGCGCGTGAGCACATATATACTGGCCGAGGTAACAAATGCATTGGGAACGGCATTTCACGCTACAATACACACTTAAAAATACACAAGCTAATGGGCCACTCTCCTTTAATGTTGGGCCATGGCCTCGCGGGTACTGCTTTTATAGTGGATCATGGCCCTATGGGTACAGCTTTGACGATGAGTCATGGCCCCCGCTGGTTCAGCTGTAATACTAGGTCATGGACCTCCTTAGGTATAATTTTAGTACTGGTAGAGCAAAATGCAGAGTCTAACTTTAATACTGGGCCATAGTCTTTGTGGTCATAGTTTTAGTGCTCACTGAATCATAATTTCGGCCTCTGCTTTTACTATAAAAGAATCATGGTACTGAGCCCACCATGGAAATTTAATCCAGGTCAGCCGCAGCAACACTGAAGGCCTTCATGGCCACGGCGAGGAAGAAATGGCCACTTTCATAAGCGTATCAGTACAGAACGCCAAAACCATAGATAAGACTGTATTTAATACAGCTAATCTATACACTGCTAGAGATAGGGAATTTTTGATCGAGGTCTACACGCAGACAAGTAAGCCCAGGACGGTATGCCAGTGGTCACTACTGCCGTGGTCTGCCACACTGACAGCATCCATGAATGGGTCTTCTAGTAACAAGGAACAGAGTTAGGGCTTTTCTCCGACAAATAAACTAGCAACAACAAGAAAAAAAAATTCTAAGAATGCACGAAGTGTCATTAAATCCTCAGTCCACACATAAACACTAAAATTAATATATATATATATATATATATATATATATATATATATATATATATATATATATATATATATATATATATATATATATATATATATATATATATAGATAGATAGATAGATAGATAGATAGATATATATATATATATATATATATATATATATATATATATATATATATATATATATATATATATATATATATATATATGTATGTATATATATATATATATATAATGTATATATATATATATATATATATATATATATATATATATATATTTTTTTTTTTATTTTTTTTTTTTTATATTATCACACTGGCCGATTCCCACCAAGGCAGGGTGGCCCGAAAAAAGAAAAACTTTCACCATCATTCACTCCATCACTGTCTTGCCAGAAGGGTGCTTTACACTACAGTTTTTAAACTGCAACATTAACACCCCTCCTTCAGAGTGCAGGCACTGTACTTCCCATCTCCAGGACTCAAGTCCGGCCTGCCGGTTTCCCTGAACCCCTTCATAAATGTTACTTTGCTCACACTCCAACAGCACGTCAAGTATTAAAAACCATTTGTCTCCATTCACTCCTATCAAACACGCTCATGAATCCCTGCTGGAAGTCCAAGCCCCTCGCACACAAAACCTCCTTTACCCCCTCCCTCCAACCTTTCCTAGGCCGACCCCTACCCCGCCTTCCTTCCACTACAGACTGATACACTCTTGAAGTCATTCTGTTTCGCTCCATTCTCTCTACATGTCCGAACCACCTCAACAACCCTTCCTCAGCCCTCTGGACAACAGTTTTGGTAATCCCGCACCTCCTCCTAACTTCCAAACTACGAATTCTCTGCATTATATTCACACCACACATTGCCCTCAGACATGACATCTCCACTGCCTCCAGTCTTCTCCTCGCTGCAACATTCATCACCCATGCTTCACACCCATATAAGAGCGTTGGTAAAACTATACTCTCATACATTCCCCTCTTTGCCTCCAAGGACAAAGTTCTTTGTCTCCACAGACTCCTAAGTGCACCACTCACTCTTTTTCCCTCATCAATTCTATGATTCACCTCATCTTTCATAGACCCATCTGCTGACACGTCCACTCCCAAATATCTGAATACGTTCACCTCCTCCATACTCTCTCCCTCCAATCTGATATCCAATCTTTCATCACCTAATCTTTTTGTTATCCTCATAACCTTACTCTTTCCTGTATTCACCTTTAATTTTCTTCTTTTGCACACCCTACCAAATTCATCCACCAATCTCTGCAACTTCTCTTCAGAATCTCCCAAGAGCACAGTGTCATCAGCAAAGAGCAGCTGTGACAACTCCCACTTTGTGTGTGATTCTTTATCTTTTAACTCCACGCCTCTTGCCAAGACCCTCGCATTTACTTCTCTTACAACCCCATATATAAATATATTAAACAACCACGGTGACATCACACATCCTTGTCTAAGGCCTACTTTTACTGGGAAAAAATTTCCCTCTTTCCTACATACTCTAACTTGAGCCTCACTATCCTCGTAAAAACTCTTCACTGCTTTCAGTAACCTACCTCCTACACCATACACTTGCAACATCTGCCACATTGCGTCCCTATCCACCCTGTCATACGCCTTTTCCAAATCCATAAATGCCACAAAGACCTCTTTAGCCTTATCTAAATACTGTTCACTTATATGTTTCACTGTAAACACCTGGTCCACACACCCCCTACCTTTCCTAAAGCCTCCTTGTTCATCTGCTATCCTATTCTCCGTCTTACTCTTAATTCTTTCAATTATAACTCTACCATACACTTTACCAGGTATACTCAACAGACTTATCCCCCTATAATTTTTGCACTCTCTTTTATCCCCTTTGCCTTTATACAAAGGAACTATGCATGCTCTCTGCCAATCCCTAGGTACCTTACCCTCTTCCATACATTTATTAAATAATTGCACCAACCACTCCAAAACTATATCCCCACCTGCTTTTAACATTTCTATCTTTATCCCATCAATCCCGGCTGCCTTACCCCCTTTCATTTTACCTACTGCCTCACGAACTTCCCCCACACTCACAACTGGCTCTTCCTCACTCCTACAAGATGTTATTCCTCCTTGCCCTATACACGAAATCACAGCTTCCCTATCTTCATCAACATTTAACAATTCCTCAAAATATTCCCTCCATCTTCCCAATACCTCTAACTCTCCATTTAATAACTCTCCTCTCCTATTTTTAACTGACAAATCCATTTGTTCTCTAGGCTTTCTTAACTTGTTAATCTCACTCCAAAACTTTTTCTTATTTTCAACAAAATTTGTTGATAGCATCTCACCCACTCTCTCATTTGCTCTCTTTTTACATTGCTTCACCACTCTCTTAACCTCTCTCTTTTTCTCCATATACTCTTCCCTCCTTGCATCACTTCTACTTTGTAAAAACTTCTCATATATATATATATATATATATATATATATATATATATATATATATATATATATATATATATATATATATATATATATATATACACAATATATATATACATATATATATGTATACATATATACATATATATTTACATATATATATATATATATATATATATATATATATATATATATATATATATATATATATATCTTTCAGCGTATATTCCCTGACTGCGACGGATATACACTCACCCACAATACCAGCTGAAATAGGATAGCTAGGTAAATGAATTCATATATTTAAATGGTCATACATTTAAATGGTCATATTTACTACGGTGACCACAAAATAAAAACAACCCGCGATGATTTAGATTTTTATTATTGCTCATTGTAAATAATAATTGCAAATAGTGTGTGGAAACACTGGTGAAATATACACAATATCAGAATGCTGTATACACAAGACTGAAACATACACTGTTAAAACATACACGTAGTTAATATGAATATTCTGTAGACACACACACACACGCATTCAAAGTATACACAAAGACATAGTATACACACAATCACAACATACACACAGCTAGAACATACACACAGTCACACCATACACACAGTCACATCATACACACAGTCACACCACACACAGTCACAACATACACAGTCACAACATACACAGTCACAACATACACAGTCACAACATTCACAGTCACAATATACAGTCACAACATTCAGTCACAACATACACAGTCACAACATACACAGTCACAACATACACAGTCACAACATACACAGTCACAACATACACAGTCACAACATTCACAGTCACAATATACACAGTCACAACATTCAGTCACAACATACACAGTCACAACATACACAGCCACAACATTCACAGTCACAACATACACAGTCACAACATTCACAGTCACAACATACACAGTCACAACATACACAGTCACAACATACACAGTCACAACATACACAGTCACAACATACACAGTCACAACATACACAGTCACAACATACACAGTCACAACATACACAGTCACAACATGCACAGCTACAACATACATAGTCACAACATACACAGCCACAACATTCACAGTCACAACATACACAGTCACAACATTCACAGTCACAACATACACAGTCACAACATACACAGTCACAACATACACAGTCACAACATACACAATCACAACATACACAGTCACAACATACACAGTCACAACATACACAGCCACAACATTCACAGTCACAACATACACAGTTACAACATACATAGTCACAACATACACAGCCACAACATTCACAGTCACAACATACACAGTCACAACATACACAGTCACAACATACACAGCCACAACATTCACAGTCACAACATACACAGTCACAACATACACAGTCACAACATACACAGCCACAACATTCACAGTCACAACATACACAGTCACAACATACACAGTCACAACATACACAGCCACAACATTCACAGTCACAACATACACAGTCACAACATACACAGCCACAACATTCACAGTCACAACATACACAGTCACAACATACACAGTCACAACATACACAGTCACAACATACACAGTCACAACATACACAGTCACAACATACACAGCCACAACATTCACAGTCACAACATACACAGTCACAACATACACAGTCACAACATACACAGTCACAACATACACAGTCACAACATACACAGTCACAACATACACAGTCACAACATTCACAGCCACAACATACACAGTCACAACATACACAGTCACAACATACGCAGCTACAACATACATAGTCACAACATACACAGCCACAACATTCACAGTCACAACATACACAGTCACAACATACACAGCCACAACATTCACAGTCACAACATACACAGTCACAACATTCACAGTCACAACATACACAGTCACAACATACACAGTCACAACATACACAGCTACAACATACATAGTCACAACATGCACAGTCACAACATACATAGTCACAACATACACTCAAAACACGAAGATAAACTAAGATAAAACACCTCGAATACACAGATAGGATAAGATAAACAGAGGTAGAGACTGGAGCTACAGACAGATAGATTTAGGGAAGACAAATATTTCTTCACGAATAATGGGAGGATGGAACAAGCCCGCCATAGATCATGGAATTCTGTGACTCACACAGAAGACAGGAGGAAGCAAGACAAGTAGAGGGAACACAGAAAAAAAGAGAAAGTATAAAAAGACATGATGAAAAAGACATAGCAAGACAGTGGGAAGAGATGATAAAGAGAATTTCCATAGAGTTCAGTTTTATAAAGTCATGGATGAGGAAACTTAAAAAAAAAATACACACGGAAAAATGAGAAATATTGAGACAGGAGACAAAGAAAAAGAAAGAAATCTGTAAGATATGTGAGCCTGCAGGAAATATATTTAACAAAATTTACAGCTAAAAAACGAAAAAAAAAGAAAAAGATTCAGTTTATGGTGGTATCCGGTGTAGCCTTTCTGGAGGCCTGGTCACACACTGCTGAACCAGGAGCTATGACTCGACCCCTGTAACTATATATAGGTGAGTACACACACACACAGGCACAGACACACACACACCTGTAGGAAATGTGAGGAGCACAACAATTGGTGCTGGTGTGAGGGTCCTCATGTAGCTGGAGGCAGTGTGGAGTGCAGTGTGCTGGAAGCTACTGTGACACCTGCCTGAGTGGAGGGGTAGAGCACAGAGTGAGAGAGAGAGAGAAAGTGAATGAGAGAAGGAGGGAAAATGAGAGGAAGGTAGCAAGAGAAGGAGAGGGAGGAGGGAGTGAGAAAGTCCCATGAGAGCAGCAGAGCTTACACACACACACACACATTGTTTTACAACACACGCACACACACACACACACACACACACACACACACACACACACACACACACACCACACACACACACACACACACACACACACACACACACACACACACAGTGTGTGTGTGTGTGATGTAAAACAGTTTATATTACCTCGAAGTTTAACATATTTATCCCTACTTACCTCTTCACGTGCATTCGAGTGACTGCTAAGGTAACCAGCTCAATTCTCAATTACTTTTACTAACTATACCTTTATTTTAGGTATAAGAGAAGGCCACAACCATCACTCCATTATCTCGTACTTCCTCCGTTTATATGCACGGTAAGAACCATCTGAGAAGCAGGGCCAGGAGCTAAGACTCAACCCCCACACCCACAAAAAGGATAGCACACATGGGTGTGTTTCGCTTTTTTGGTAAAGCTTTCTCGAGAGTTGATAAAACTTGGCACAGAAACGTTGTTTCTATAAAACCTGTGCTGCAGCTTGCGTCTTTCCTTTACTATTGTTGGCAGTATGTATCCAGCTTGTGTTGACGTCCAAGGGTGTCAAAGGAATCCCGCAACTACGTCTTCATTATCCAACCTCGTGATTGTCTCTCGTTCATCCTAGCCTATAGCCACTCAACCCAAATCGCTAGCCTCTCAAACCTTTCCCCCAGCCTCTTAAACCTCGCCCCAAGCCACTCAAACCTCGCTCCATACCTCACGCAAAACAATGAGTTCCGGGAGTGAATTCTTCTAAATCATGTCTCCCGTCGTGGTTATCGTAAATCATCTCTCCCGTCGTAGGTATCTTAAATCTTATCAGAAAAGGGCTACCCCGCCCTCCCGCCCCCATCCCCTTCCCATCCACCTCTCCTATCTCTGGAAGCTTGTATACAGGCACAACAAAACTGGCTCTAAATTCAAATTAAAGCTTCTTGAAGATTTACTTTAGAGCCGGGTACCCGATTCCTTATCGCCTGGAGGCTGGCTTCATCGCTCACTGGAATCTCTCCTCAAGGCTTCAACGAAACACGTGGGAGATTATGTCCTCCACGTTTCCCCACACAGTCATCAGGGCTTCCTTAAAGAATGAAAGAGGACCCAGCTTTACCCTCCTTTACTAATGATAACATACAAAATGCTGCGAGGAAGTGACAAGGTGGACAGAGACAAGATGCTCCAGAGATGGGACGCGGCCGGATGTCTCAAGATGCACATCTGATCCATCTTAACGTCAGGTGCGATCGTCGTCTTCTTCATCTGATAACATGGATTACACGGGACCCTCATCCCCTAAACCTTAGGAAGATAACCAGTGGGAATTAGTGACCAATACTACTGCTGCTATTACTACTACAGTGGACCCCCGCATAACGATTACCTCCAAATGTGACCAATTATGTAAGTGTATTTATGTAAGTGCATTTGTACGTGTATGTTTCGGGGTCTGAAATAGACTAATCTACTTCACAATATTTCTTATGGGAACAAATTCGGTCAGTACTGGCACCTGAACATACTTCTGGAGTGAAAAAATATCGTTAACCGGGGGTCCACTGTACTACTGTTATTACTGTTACTTCTATAACTATTAGTTATACTACTACAGTTACTACTACTAATACTAATTATAATAATAAAACAATAAGTGTATTAGTAATAGTAGTAGTAATAGTCCTGTACAGTCAAAATTAGTGTTTACATTAATACAAAAAATAAGTACTATTACACTTAGAATAACGTAATTATGAGCACCAGGCGAAACATTGAGGATGTTTCGAGCACTTCCTGGAGCCACGACACACGTCGTTTAGGTCTTTAGTGACGAACAAAACTGACAACACAGCGAGGAGAAAACTTCACAACTCTCTCATGTTGTTGGCTTGATCATCCAAGCTGTATGTGCCAACGGCAACACGCAGCAGCCCCAGCATAAGCACCACAACCTTGCTGATCATGGAACTGGGAAGAAAAACAAGAAAGTGTTTGGAATGTTTGTATCGCTGCGAGGAACCTTTAAGAAAAGGTCTCCAGAGGGCCACAACACGCGCCCTCTCCATACAGATAGCATCGACCACCAGTTTGCGCGGAGGATCCCACTCTCAACGTCGCTATTTACAAACCAGGAACTAAATAACAAGTGGTAACATCGCTGGTCCACCATCTGGGCTCCACTATGCGATAATACAGACACTTGTTTCAGTATATAAATAGAAGGCTAATAAATATTATATATATATATACAGTAGACCCCCGCTTAACGATCACCTCCAAATGCGACCAATTATGTAAGTGTATTTATGTAAGTGCGTTTGTACGTGTATGTTTGGGGGTCTGAAATGGACTAATCTACTTCACAATATTCCTTATGGGAAAAAATTCGGTCAGTACTGGCACCTGAACATACTACTGGAATGAAAAAAGTTCGTTAACCGGGGGTCCACTGTATATATATATTTTATCAAACTGGCCGATTCCCACCAAGGCAGGGTGGCCCGAAAAACAAAAACTTTCACCATCATTCACTCCATCACTGTCTTGCCAGAAGGGTGCTTTACACTACAGTTTTTAAACTGCAACATTAACACCCCTCCTTCAGAGTGCAGGCACTGTACTTCCCATCTCCAGGACTCAAGTCCGGCCTGCCGGTTTCCCTGAATCCCTTCATAAATGTTACTTTGCTCACACTCCAACAGCACGTCAAGTATTAAAAACCATTTGTCTCCATTCACTCCTATCAAACACGCTCATGCATGCCTGCTGGAAGTCCAAGCCCCTCGCACACAAAACCTCCTTTACCCCCTCCCTCCAACCTTTCCTAGGCCGACCCCTACCCCGCCTTCCTTCCACTACAGACTGATACACTCTTGAAGTCATTCTGTTTCGCTCCATTCTCTCTACATGTCCGAACCACCTCAACAACCCTTCCTCAGCCCTCTGGACAACAGTTTTGGTAATCCCGCACCTCCTCCTAACTTCCAAACTACGAATTCTCTGCATTATATTCACACCACACATTGCCCTCAGACATGACATCTCCACTGCCTCCAGCCTTCTCCTCGCTGCAACATTCATCACCCACGCTTCACACCCATATAAGAGCGTTGGTAAAACTATACTCTCATACATTCCCCCTCTTTGCCTCCAAGGACAAAGTTCTTTGTCTCCACAGACTCATAAGTGCACCACTCACTCTTTTTTCCCTCATCAATTCTATGATTCACCTCATCTTTCATAGACCCATCCGCTGACACGTCCACTCCCAAATATCTGAATACGTTCACCTCCTCCATACTCTCTCCCTCCAATCTGATATTCAATCTTTCATCACCTAATCTTTTTGTTATCCTCATAACCTTACTCTTTCCTGTATTCACCTTTAATTTTCTTCTTTTGCACACCCTACCAAATTCATCCACCAATCTCTGCAACTTCTCTTCAGAATCTCCCAAGAGCACAGTGTCATCAGCAAAGAGCAGCTGTGACAACTCCCACTTTGTGTGTGATTCTTTATCTTTTAACTCCACGCCTCTTGCCAAGACCCTCGCATTTACTTCTCTTACAACCCCATCTATAAATATATTGAACAACCACGGTGACATCACACATCCTTGTCTAAGGCCTACTTTTACTGGGAAAAAATTTCCCTCTTTCCTACATACTCTAACTTGAGCCTCACTATCCTCGTAAAAACTCTTCACTGCTTTCAGTAACCTACCTCCTACACCATACACTTGCAACATCTGCCACATTGCCCCCCTATCCACCCTGTCATACGCCTTTTCCAAATCCATAAATGCCACAAAGACCTCTTTAGCCTTATCTAAATACTGTTCACTTATATGTTTCACTGTAAACACCTGGTCCACACACCCCCTACCTTTCCTAAAGCCTCCTTGTTCATCTGCTATCCTATTCTCCGTCTTACTCTTAATTCTTTCAATTATAACTCTACCATACACTTTACCAGGTACACTCAACAGACTTATCCCCCTATAATTTTTGCACTCTCTTTTATCCCCTTTGCCTTTATACAAAGGAACTATGCATGCTCTCTGCCAATCCCTAGGTACCTTACCCTCTTCCATACATTTATTAAATAATTGCACCAACCACTCCAAAACTATATCCCCACCTGCTTTTAACATTTCTATCTTTATCCCATCAATCCCGGCTGCCTTACCCCCTTTCATTTTGCCTACTGCCTCACGAACTTCCCCCACACTCACAACTGGCTCTTCCTCACTCCTACAAGATGTTATTCCTCCTTGCCCTATACACGAAATCACAGCTTCCCTATCTTCATCAACATTTAACAATTCCTCAAAATATTCCTTCCATCTTCCCAATACCTCTAACTCTCCATTTAATAACTCTCCTCTCCTATTTTTAACTGACAAATCCATTTGTTCTCTAGGCTTTCTTAACTTGTTAATCTCACTCCAAAACTTTTTCTTATTTTCAACAAAATTTGTTGATAACATCTCACCCACTCTCTCATTTGCTCTCTTTTTACATTGCTTCACCACTCTCTTAACCTCTCTCTTTTTCTCCATATACTCTTCCCTCCTTGCATCACTTCTACTTTGTAAAAACTTCTCATATGCTAACTTTTTCTCCCTTACTACTCTCTTTACATCATCATTCCACCAATCGCTCCTCTTCCCTCCTGCACCCACTTTCATGTAACCACAAACTTCTGCTGGACACTAACACTACATTTTTAATCCTACCCCAAACCTCTTCGACCCCATTGCCTATGCTCTCATTAGCCCATCTATCCTCCAATAGCTGTTTATATCTTACCCTAACTGCCTCCTCTTTTAGTTTATAAACCTTCACCTCTCTCTTCCCTGATGCTTCTATTCTCCTTGTATCCCATCTACCTTTTACTCTCAGTGTAGCTACAACTAGAAAGTGATCTGATATATCTGTGGCCCCTCTATAAACATGTACATCCTGAAGTCTACTCAACAGTCTTTTATCTACCAATACATAATCCAACAAACTACTGTCATTTCGCCCTACATCATATCTTGTATACTTATTTATCCTCTTTTTCTTAAAATATGTATTACCTATAACTAAACCCCTTTCTATACAAAGTTCAATCAAAGGGCTCCCATTATCATTTACACCTGGCACCCCAAACTTACCTACTACACCCTCTCTAAAAGTTTCTCCTACTTTAGCATTCAGGTCCCCTACCACAATTACTCTCTCACTTGGTTCAAAGGCTCCTATACATTCACTTAACATCTCCCAAAATCTCTCTCTCTCCTCTGCATTCCTCTCTTCTCCAGGTGCATACACGCTTATTATGACCCACTTCTCGCATCCAACCTTTACTTTAATCCACATAATTCTTGAATTTACACATTCATATTCTCTTTTCTCCTTCCATAACTGATCATTTAACATTACTGCTACCCCTTCCTTTGCTCTAACTCTCTCAGATACTCCAGATTTAATCCCATTTATTTCCCCCCACTGAAACTCTCCTACCCCCTTCAGCTTTGTTTCGCTTAGAGCCAGGACATCCAACTTCTTTTCATTCATAACATCAGCAATCATCTGTTTCTTGTCATCTGCACTACATCCACGCACATTTAAGCATCCCAGTTTTATAAAGTTTTTCTTCTTCTCTTTTTTAGTAAATGTATACAGGAGAAGGGGTTACTAGCCCATTGCTCCCGGCATTTTAGTCGCCTCATACGACACGCATGGCTTACGGAGGAAAGATTCTTTTCCACTTCCCCATGGACAATAGAAGAAATAAGAAAGAACAAGAGCTATTTAGAAAAAGGAGAAAAACCTAGATGTATGTATATATATATATGCATGTGCGTGTCTGTGAAGTGTGACCAAAGTGTAAGTAGGAGTAGCAAGATATGCCTGTTATCTAGCGTGTTTATGAGACAGAAAAAGAAACCAGCAATCCTACCATCATGCAAAACAGTTACAGGTTTTTGTTTCACAGTCATCTGGCAGGACGGTAGTACTTCCCTGGGTGGTTGCTGTCTACCAACCTATATATATATATATATATATATATATATATATAGGTTGGTATATATATATATATATATATATATATATATATATATATATACATATATATACATATATATATATATATATATATATATATATATATATATATATATATATATATATATATATATATATATATATATATTACGTATATATATATATATATATACATATATATATATATATACTATATATATATATATAGTATATATATATATATATATATATTATACATATATTATATATCATATATATATATATACTATATATATATATAATATATATATATTATATATATATATATATATATATATATATATATATCTATATATATGTATTATATATTTATATACTATATATTATATTATATTATATATATATATATATTATATACTATATATATATATATATATATATATATATACTATATATATATATATATATATATATCATATATATATATATATATATGTCGTGCCGGATATGTAAAACTGGTCAATTAGCAAGAACTCATTTAAAATTAAGTCCTTTCTAAAAAAAATTCTTATACGTTTAAAGATATATTTTTTTCATTAATGCTAATGTGAAAATTTTTAATATTGCACCAAAAGAATCTTAGAAAACTTACCTAACGTTATTATAACAAGAACAATTTATTTTAGCATAACCCAACAAAATATATTTTAGATTTGTTTGCAATAATTTAATACTAAACAAACACAGTGAAATATATTTTTTTCGTTAGGTTCAGAATGATTTTGGCGAAATTATTGCATACACAAATTTTCGCTTGTCATATATGGCAAGATGAGCGTTGCTATTTAAGCCAAGATCGCAAGTTCTGTCTATTCGGCACACATATATATATATATATATATATATATATATATGTATACATATATATATATATAAAATATGAAGACCTTCCCCCTTGCTATAACTTCATTCCAATAGGGTCGGAGACCCTTGGAGCATGGGGCAAGTGTGCTCTAAAGTTCCTCAAAGAGCTGGGTGAAAAGCTCATCATAGAAACCAAGGACCACAGGTCGACCAGCTTTCTCTTTCAGAGACTCAGTGTTGCTATCCAGAGAGGAAATGCCTGCAGCATTCTGGGCACGCGGCCCACCGCAGGAGAGCTGGACGAAGTATTCGAGATGTAGCTCTGAGTTACCTATGTTGTTTTACTTTCTATTGTATCTTTGTGAATGTTTTATATATATATATATATATATATATATATATATATATATATATATATATATATATATATATATATATATATATATATATATATATATATATATATATATATATATATATGAGTATGTACAGATATTTGCTTCTAAGCTCTAATTTCTTACTGGAAATGTTTTGGCAATTTAAGTGTTTATCCTTTACCGTTCTTGAGATATCTAACAAATAGTGAAGAAAAAGTTGCGTGTCTCGTGCATTTTGCAACGAGAGGCTGCAACACAGTATGTGGCACTGGGGAATATGTGTACCAAGTTTGGTGATTTGCTGAAGATGTTTCGATTCGTTGCCGCGACCTCCAGTACAAGACGACACAGGAAGTGTCCGGAAAAAGTTAGTTCTTAAATGGAACATCATTATGAGCATACATAAGCTCTTCAAGTTTTACGTCAATCCCAGTGTTGAGGCGGCGTTCACGAGGCGGCTCAAGACAGCGTTGAAGATGCTGCTCAAGACAGCGTTGAAGATGCTGCTCAAGACAGCGTTGAAGATGCTGCTCAAGACAGCGTTGAAGATGCTGCTCAAGACAGCGTTCAAGATACTGCTCAAGACAGCGTTCAAGATACTGTTCGAGACAGCACTCAAGATACTCAAGACAGCATCCAAGATACTACTGAAGACGGCATCCAAGAAACTGTGACCATCGAGGCTTCCCACAGTAGTCAACAGGTAGATGTGTATGCACATGGATCGTCTTACATCATAATATTATGATAAAAAAAACTGAGTTATATCGCCCAATCTTTTTTTCGGGTCTTTAGAGTTATGTTTACCTTTTGTTTTTGCAAATAACTATCCTCAGGCTGCTTGTACGCAGGGGAAAGCTACAATAAACTCCTTTGAGGGCATACCACGTTTTAAAGGAAGGTTTTCTGAAGCATAGGAGTGAGGTAATTTGCGTTTACTTAAAACTAATTGCGGTTCACATTTCAGTAGGTAATTGCGGTCACGTCACAGATCAGAAGACAAGCTTGTCACTTTCTCTCAGCTGAGAATGACATTACCAGCCTGGTTTGGACACCCTTGATGTCCTACCGCCCCTGCAACATATATAATGTTGATGTTTTCTGGCCCTGCAACTTAGATAAAGTTGACGTCTTATGGCCCAACTGAATAGCTAAAGATTTTTATGGCTCTGCAGGTTAGATGTTCCATGGGCACTTGATCTTTCATGAACTTGCATCCTGATTAAAATTGGTATTTCATGGCCCGGCAGTTAGTTAAGTTGATGTACCTAGCTAAAACTGATTTGTTCATCACCTTGTGATTTACCTAGACAAAAAAATGGAAAAATACCGTACACGGGACACACAACCTGTACATAAATTATATATATAAGACATGGTGCACATACACTATATATAGGGAAGACACATGGAATATATACACCATACACAGGGAAAACATATGGAGTATATACACCATACACAGGGAAGACACGTGGAGTACATACACCATACACAGGGAAGACACATGGTGCACATACACCATACACAGGGAAGACACATGGTGTACATACACCATACACAGGGAAGACACATGGTGTACATACACCATACACAGGGAAGACACATGGTGTACATACACCATACACAGGGAAGACACATGGTGCACATACACCATACACAGGGAAGACACATGGTGTACATACACCATACACAGGGAAGACACATGGAGTACATAGATCCTGTATGACAGGCCAGAAAGTGTAAATGATTACATATCTGATTCTCTTCCTTTCTCCTTCACTCACTTCCTTGGCTCAACTTCACAGGTTAACTCTTCAAATTAGCAACTTCAAGATTCCTTCCTGACTTAATGACTAACTCCCCTACTGACTACCTGAATTAATCGTTAATTTCTGCACTTACGGCCTCGTTTATCTTCACTTTGATTTGGCGACTTCCTTGCTCTCTCTCTCTCTCTCTCTCTCTCTCTCTCTCTCTCTCTCTCTCTCTCTCTCTCTCTCTCTCTCTCTCTCTCTCTCTCTCTCTCTCTCTCTCTCTCTCTCTCTCTCTCTCTCTCTTTCTCTCTCTCTCTCACTCTCTGTCTCTCTCTCTCTCTCTCTCTCTCTCTCTCTCTCTCTCTCTCTCTCTCTCTCTCTCTCTCTCTCTCTCTCTCTCTCTCTCTCTCTCTCTCTCTCTCTCTCTCTCTTGCTCTCTCTCCTCTGTCTTTAAGAGTAATATTCCTATCGAATGTCTGAAGCCCTCCCCGAATCCTTACATGTCTCACTGCTCACTTAGTGAAATTGTAGAAGTGTCCAGGGGATCACTCAACAACCTGAGTGGTCAAAACCATCTTTTATTTTAGTATTTGGAGAATCGAGCCTCCACCATTCCTAGTGTTGAATGAAACTCATAAAGTAAGCAATACTCAAACTACAAAACAATATTATATATATATATATATATATATATATATATATATATATATATATATATATATATATATATATATATATATATATATATATATATATATACATATATATATATATATATATATATATAAAGTTTATAGTTTATTTATCTCAATAGCGTCATATTAAAACATTTGTCTCCATTCACTCCTATCAAACACGGACTTCCAGCAGGCATGCGTGAGCGTGTTTGATAGGAGTGGAATGGAGACAAATGGTTTTTAATAATTGACTGCTGTTGAAGTGTGAGCAAAGTAACATTTATGAAGGGGTTCAGGAAACCGGCAGGCCGGACTTGAGTCCTGAGATGGGAAGTACAGTGCCTGCACTCTGAAGGAGGGGTGTTAATGTTGCAGTTTAAAAACTGTAGTGTAAAGCAACCCTTCTGGCAAGACAGTGATGGAGTGAATGATGGTGAAAGTTTTTTCTTTTCGGCCACCCTGCCTTGGTGGGAATCACATGTGATAATATATATATATATATATATATATATATATATATATATATATATATATATATATATATATATATATATATATATATATATATATATATATATATATATATATATATAATATTGTTTTGTAGCTTGAGTATTGCTTACTTTATGAGTTTTCATTCAACACTAGGAATGGTGGAGGCCTGATTCTCCAAATACTAAAATAAAAGATGGTTTTGACCACTCAGGTTGTTGAGTGATCCCCTCGACACTTCTACAATCTCAAAGGTATATATATATATATATATATATATATATATATATATATAATATATATATATATATATATATATATATATATATATATATATATATATATATATATATATATATATATGTATATATATATATATATATATATATATGTCATGGAATTTGTAAAACTGATCAATTAGCAAGAACTCTTTTAAAAATAAATCCTTTCTAAAATTTTCTCTTATACGTTTAAAGATATATTTTTTTCATTAATGTTAATGTAAAAATTTTTAATTTTGCACCAAAAGAATCTTAGAAAACTTACCTAACCTTACTATAACAAGAGCAATATATTTTAACCTAACCCAACTAAATATATTTTAGATTTGTTTACAATAATTTAATACTAAACAAACACAATGAAATATATTTTTTTCGTCAGGTTCAGAATGATTTTGGCGAAATTATTGCATAAACAAATTTTCACTTGTTTTATATGGCAAGATGAGCGTTGCTATTTAAGCCAAGATCGCAAGTTCTGCATATTCGGCATATATATATATATGTCGTGCCGAATATGTAAAACTGGTCAATTAGCAAGAACTCATTTAAAATTAAGTCCTTTCTGAAATTTTCTCTTATATGTTTAAAGATATATTTTTTTCATCAATGTTAATGTAAAAATTTATAATTTTGTACCAAAAGAACCTTAGAAAACTTACCTGACCTTATTATAACAAGTGTAATTTATTTTAGCTTAACCTTAACTAAATATATTTTTAAATACCTTTGCAATAATTTAGTACTAAACAAACACAATCAAATATATTTTTTTCGTTAGGTTCAGAATGATTTTAATTTTGGAAATTATTGCATACACAAATTTTCACTTGTCCTATATGGCAAAGATGAGCGTTGCTATTTAAGCCAAGATCGCAAATTCTGCCTATTCCACGACATATATATATATATATATATATATATATATATATATATATATATATATATATATATATATATATATATATATATATATATATATATATATATATATATATATATATATATGTATATATATATATATATATATATATATATATATATATATATATATATATATATATATATATATATATTGTGTGTGTGTGTGTGTGTATGTGTGTGCGCGCGCGCGCGTTTTGCAATTTGAGTTCCAGTGACTTTAGTGAAGGTCTGGGCTGAAGAGGAGGGCTCTGCTGTTAGCAGTGTTATAAAGACCGTCGTGACCACACAATGAGTGGAACAAATTCTGAGGCTCTGCTAAATGGGCGATAAAGCTTACATCGAGCAACAGTATATTGTGAGTCTCCAGGGAGCGCCCATGGTCTTCCACGTATGGAAAACCTTTGAGGATGTGTGCACTGAAGATTGAGATGCTGACATCAAGGTAGGTAGGTAGTAGATTTGCCGGTATAATCGCCCGGCCCGGGTCTTTTCCAATAGATGGCTCGGCCTTGGCTACCTGTCGAGGGAGTGTCTCAGACCAATGTCTGCCAAGAGAGGAGATACAGGTACCTCCTCGTCTTCTGGGACCAGCTGTCCCAAGGCCTAGCCCCATTTCCCGCCCACAATGGGCTCGAAGGGTGTGGCAGCTGCATAGCAGCAGGCGATGTCAGGAGGTGCAGAGGCAGCAAGCACTACAGGATCCTTAAGGAGCCACATCCCAGCTCTGGGCATTAAGCCCGAGCGCTGGGGAAGCTCAAGAATGCCTCTTGCTGTGAGTGTTGCTGCTGCTACTTCACTTGTCCGTTGCACTCTCGCTGACATCAAGTGATGATAAAGTTTTACAGTGGTTGGTGCATTTGTTTTATGTGCGCATAAAAGATGGGAAGGTACTCAGGGATTGGCAGAAAAATATATAATATTAGTTTTCGTTATTTTTTGTTGCAATCGAGATTGATTTCAAAGCCACTGAACGGAATTTTTTTTATTTAATATTATAGAAATATATTGTTTCAAAATGCATGGTTTTGTGAAACAATTCTGCCTCGAAAACCTTTCCACAAGATATATACTACGAGAGGCATATTTATCTAAGAGTATATTCAGAGTTTATTAAATTCCTATTTAGGTATTAAAGTATTCTTACCTTAGAATGAAAAGGTATGTGTGTGTTTGTGTCTGTTTTACGTGCATCATTACTGACCCTCCTGTTGTAGATAGGCTATAAACCCCATTAACTAGCCAACCCTTCAGTTCAGGATATACACAGAGATGTGCACAGAGATTTTTCTATAATCCCTTTTATAAGGATAACAGTATTATGTATCTTAAAGAATAAATATGAGCAGTACCTAGAGAAGGAATAAGCGCTAGATATTGCATGGATGGATTTGGAACAAGTATTCAATAATAGAGTGGCTAGAGAAGCGATGTGGCTGGTGTTTCAAAGGTATGGGATAGGGGATAGGTGACAGGGGATAGGTGATAGAGAATAGGTGATTTAGTGCCATAAATCAGTGTCTGTGAGGAGAGTGAAACACATGTTATGGAAGAGAGTAGATAAATATTCTCAGTTAAATTGAACCTTGGGACGTGATTAACAATGTTACTGAAGTTGTTCATTATCTTCATAGACGGGATGTAAAATAAGCGAATGTTTGGAGTATATCGCTGACCAATGCTTAAAGAAACACAAGAAAGACTTTCATTTTCATTGCGAAATATATATATATATATATATATATATATATATATATATATATATATATATATATATATATATATATATATATGTACGTATATGTATATATATACATATAGATGTCGTGCCGAATATGTAAAACTGGTCAATTAGCAAGAACTCCTTTAAAATTAAGTCCTTTCTAAAATTTTCTCTTATACGTTTAAAGATATATATTTTTCATTAATGTTAATGTAAAAAATTTTAATTTTGCACCAAAAGAATCTTAAAAAACTTACCTGACCTTATTATAACAAGAGCAATTTATTTTAGCCTAGCGCAACTAAATACATTTTAGATTTGTTTAGTAATTTAATACTAAACAAACACAGTGAAATATTTTTTTTTTCGTTAGATTCAGAATGATTTTGGCGAAATTATTGCATACATGCGTACATGAGGTTTTATAACTCCTCGTGAAGGAGAAAAGCCTAAAAAAAGTCTTACCTATGTGTCTTTTTGGCCAAAAAATTAAGTGAATGCTACAGTGCTGGGGGAGAAGTGTGGTCTTAAAATTTAATGACTATTATATAAAGTTGGAGCTCTCACAGTTGCTCTTTGTTGATGACACAGTGCTTTTGCAAGATTCAGAAGAAAAGTTGCAAAAGTTAATGGAGTTTGGAAGAAAGTGCTAAAGAAGGAAGTTGAAGACATAATGCCCACTCAGCGAGTCTCCATAACCCTAATGTGTCCCAACCACAGACGCTGGAAATAACACCACCATTCTAAAATAATGAAATATTCTCCTGGGTGTCAGTGAAGGAATGGTGGAACCATGTGGCAAAAGAGTTGCAATGTGGTATCTGTCTGGATCCTACATATTAATCTGCAACAGCCTTGCTTCCCAAGGGATCAATGATCAAGATATTTAATGTAGAAACATTATCTTTTGGTATCTCTCTGGACAATATATCACATCAGCATCATAATGGAAGCTCCGGTTATCTGCGCGAGTCTATGTAAGACCTGTAGGCTCTTACCACTAAGAGGATCGCCTGTGCAATGTGACAGATTCAAAGCCACAGTAGATCTGCAAGCTTACGCCATCTGTAAAGGATCTCCTGTGCAATGTGACCAGCCCAAGACCAAAGTAGAGCTGCAACCTCTTACTGGGAGAAATGCCATCTCTACAATAAAACCCTAAGAAAAATATCCTGAAGAATTGGCCTTTTGAACAATACATCCTCATACCTGGAAGTTTAGTAGCAGCCAGTCAATCAGTTTTGTTGCACTGGTACCGTGATGGAGAAGCTAAACTGACACTAGTGACTCTATAGTATCAGAAATTAAGGTTGTGGAAGGAGACTCATCGTACTCTCCCAGAGACACTGATCATCCTGTAAGCAGGTTTGTGGGAATGTAAGGTAGAATAATTTGGTGCAGGTAAAGACTAAATCTTAAATCGCCCTTCTTATGTGATGCTGGTAAACACAGTACAGCGGTGAGAAAAGCTATATCAAGTACTGAGGATGTTGAATCAGATAAGAACCAGAAATAACGGTTTTAAATTAGATAAATTTAGATTTAGAAAGGAAGTAGGTAAGTACTTGTTTCTAAACTACTACTTACTAGTACGAAGCAACAAATCAGGTGAGCATAGATTAATGGTGTTATCTAAGCTTGTTCTTTGTGAAGCATTGAAAATGGGTTGGACAGTTTTTGTTAGTGGGTTTGATGTTTGAGAAAGACTTGCCTAGCATGGGCCAGTAGGGCTGCTGCAGTGTTCCTCCTTTCTTATGTTCTTATGTAAAAGTTGGATGACAACGCTCTGAGCGAATATCTGGATAAAAACTCACTACATACACAGCCCAACGGAGAGTGACTTGGTCTTAGCGAGTTTGTTGGAGGGTCCTCCAACATTGACCATTGTCATTCTTTGGTGAAAAGGACAATTATGTTGTGAGGAACTTCAGTGAGACGTTTCGCCTGTAGAAGAGGCTTCTTCAGTCAACACACAGGAAGATACAAGAAATTTGTACAAAAGAATGAATTGACAGTGACAGATTTCACTTTAAAATATAGAATAAATTTCAAGGCAGAGAAAATTTAAACGACTTCTGCAAAGACAACCAAGTAACTACTCACTCACGAAGACAACCAGGTAACTACTCACTCACGAAGACAACCAAGTAACTACTCACTCACGAAGACAACCAAGTAACTACTCACTCACGAAGACAACCAGGTAACTACTCACTCACGAAGACAACCAAGTAACTACTCACTCACGAAGACAACCAAGTAACTACTCACTCACGAAGACAACCAAGTAACTACTCACTCACGAAGACAACCAAGTAACTACTCACTCACGAAGACAACCAGGTAACTACTCACTCACGAAGACAACCAAGTAACTACTCACTCACGAAGACAACCAGGTAACTACTCACTCACGAAGAGAATGGAATCACCCTAATTAAACTCAAATGGATAATTACACTTGTTATTCCTATCTCTATCTCTCCCTCCCCAACCATCCCCAATCCTCCCCACCCCCTCCCTCCCCAAACAGGTGTTGTTGTTATTGTTCACTGTGCCTCTCCATAACATGTTGATCTTCGGATAATCTGCTTTTGAATTCTCTCTCTCTCCCCTTGTTTTCCTAATGACCTAACCTACCCTCGCTTGTTGTACTGCCTGTGTGTGTGTGTGTGCGTGTGTGTGTGTGTGTGTGTGTGTGTGTGTGTGTGTGTGTGTGTGTGTGTGTGTGTGTGTGTGTGTGTGTGTGTGTGTTTGGATATACATAGGGAGGAAAACAGTGCTTGGCAGGAGGAAAATATAGTTAAATGGCTTCAAGGAAAAAATCCTGCCTCCCCCCCCCAAAAAAAAATCCTTGAAACCATTTTATTTTTTCGAGACTTTGGATTCCCACTGACAAAGATTCAGTTACGACAATTTATTTCTCGTGAAAAATGATAGACTTTACAGTAATAAGTAATATTCAGAATATTGCCAAAGAAGAAACGACATAGTTATTCAGTAGACTGTGCTGTCCTGAATGTACGAACGTGCACAACAGTGTGCACACCTCTACAGACCAGCGTGCACACACCTCCACACGCCAGCGTGCACACACCTCCACACACCAACCATAAATTAGACTCTTTTTCATGAGTTCACTAATCTTTAACCGTAAATTACAAGGCGCAAATCGATCTTCCAATATCTGGTAAGTTGGAAACAAAACATGCAACTGGACCATCGCATTTAGGAACATAAGCTGGACACGACCCACCTGCTGACTCTTGGCTCGTAATTAACAAGCTGGACACGACCCACCTGCTGACTCTTGGCTCGTAATTAACAAGCTGGACACGACCCACCTGCTGACTCTTGGCTCGTAATTAACAAGCTGGACACGACCCACCTGCTGACTCTTGGCTTGTAATTAACAAGCTGGACACGACCCACCTGCTGACTCTTGGCTCGTAATTAACAAGCTGGACACGACCCACCTGCTGACTCTTGGCTCGTAATTAACAAGCTGGACACGACCCACCTGCTGACTCTTGGCTCGTAATTAACAACCTGGACACGACCCACCTGCTGACTCTTGGCTCGTAATTAACAAGCTGGACACGACCCACCTGCTGACTCTTGGCTCGTAATTAACAAGCTGGACACGACCCACCTGCTTTCTCAGAGTTCCAGTACTCAAGTTGAACACGACCCACCTTCTGTCTCTGAGCTCTCAGTGAACAAGTTGACTACGTCCCATCCCCTGCATCTTGCCCTTACGTAAATAAAACCAGACAAGTACCAGGCGAAAGAAACAACAACTGAGAAAACAAACTGGAGAGAGACGACAAGTCTCTAGAGTGTGAGTCCAATTGTTCTCTTAATTTCAGCGTAAACAAGTTTTTTCTGACGCCAGTGAGAGTACAAGGCAGGAGAGGAGTGCTGAGCCTCTGCCCAGTGTTTATACATTTTCTAACTGGAATTCCTGTTAATAGTTCCGAAGGATCATCGCTCCAGCGACCCGGTCACAGATCCTGCCTCTTAAACTGGGGAGAAGAAATGTTGAAGGAACAAGAGATCTTAAGAAACATAAGGAAAATGAAGGCATATATGTGTGTATTTTAAGTTTGTGAGATATGTTCATGGCTGCAATGTGTTCAGCATGCTGTTGTTTTACGTTCATATAAGAGGACAATTGTACCTCCCTGGATGGCTGTTGTCTACCAACCTTAAATACGTCATATCCTGTGTTTATGTTCAGTTCCACAGTCTTCCTTTTAAAAAAATTAAACATTCACGTTAAATCAATATTTATTTAACGCTTATTGCCATGTATATTTCTCTTCTGTGTCACTTTTTTTAAAGTGGTAAAGGTCTTCCCTGGGAGAATCATGACTTCATGAAGCTCTACCCAGAGAAAAGTATGACCTGATAAAGCTCTACCCAGAACAGAACACGACTTGATAAAGCTCTACCCAGAGCAGAACACGACTTGACAAAGCTGTACACAGTGCAAAACATGCCTTGCTACAGCCCTACATAGAACAAAATAATACTTAATAAACTCTACACAGAGCGAAACATGACAAAACTCTACAGAGAGAGAGAGGAACTTCACGTAATAAAGTTCTACACAGGACAAAACATTACTTGATCAAGTTCTACACAGAGAGAAACGTTGATCGAAACTTGGCCTATCTTCACAGTTAATTCGCAACTAACCCGCAAACTGAAGGGGGAATTTCGGGTGATGTTTAGGTAGGTCCCGGACCCTTATTCAGTTTCGGCTTTATAATGGTCCAGGACGGGCTGAAACGTCGTCTGAAGTTCCCTTCATAATTTGTGGGTTTAGTTGTGAACTGTTCCACCCACGGTATTGTTTGTTAGTTGGTTATTTTTCCAGCTTCGGAATTTTGTTTGTTATTGTTCCATCAATGATCTGGTGATTAGTTGTGAATTGTCCCAACTATTGTTTGTAAGTCAGATGCGATTGTTTCCAGCTTCAGAATTGTGGGTAATTCGTGAATTGTTTAAGCCACGGTATTGTAATCCAGTTGTGAATTTGTTCCAGTAGTAGTAATACATGTAGTAGTTGTAGCAGTAGAAGTAGTAGTAGAAGTAGTAGTAGCAGTAGTAGTAGTGAGAGGAGCAGTAGCTATACCTGCCAACAAAATCAATATCATTAGTAACAACCTTTCCACCACTACCACAACCACTACCACCATCACCAACACTGCCACCACCATCATCACAACCAACAGCAGCAGCAGCAGCAGCAGCAGCAGCAGGTGCCATAACACCCACTGCTACCATTTCCGGCAGTGTGGTAGCATCAAGGGCTCCACTAGCCGGCTGTATCCGGCCACACGTGCCGTGCTGCGCCTCTTTACGAGTTATGGTAGTCTTCAGTAGCGTCCCAGCCGACTTCCAGTCTGAGTTATTTGAGGTAAAAGCGGAGCCTTTACGGCAGTGCATGAGGAACACAAAACCACCTCGCTTGTACTGATGGCAGCCTCCTCCAGCACACCTTCCCGGATTAAAACGCTCGCACACACACACACACACACACACACACACACACACACACACACACACACACACACACACACACACACACACACACACACACATACACACACACACACACACAGGATGTTCCAGAGATGGGACACAACAACAATGGGTCACAGTTGGAAGTTAAAGACTTAGATAAATCACAGGGATGTTAGGAAGTATTTCTTCAGTCATAGAGTTGTCAGGAATTTCAATAGTCTGGAAAGTGATGTGGTGGAGACAGGATTTATACACAGCTTTAAGAAGAGGTATGACAAAGCTCATGGATCAGGAAGAGTGACCTAGTAGAGACCAGTAAAGAGGCGGGGCCGGGAACTATGACTCGACCCCTGCAACCACAACTAGGTGAGTACACACATACACACACAGACACATGCTATCACTCAACATATTTTGAAAGAGAGAAGAGGAACTGTGTGATCCCTTAGCGAGGATTGACATAAACAATGTATCTGCCACGGGTGAAAAACCGCAAAGAAACTTCAAAATTAAATATAATCACAGTGTGTGCGGTGCATGTACTCATATGTAGTCGAGTCTCAGCTCCTGGCTCCGTCAGGTGTGTGTGTGTGCGTGTGTGTGTATGTGTATGTGTGTGTAATTTCTCACGTTTCACTTATTTCTTAGGATAATTCAGAGTACAATGCTTGTGGTGTCCCGTCTTCAATAATTAAGTCGCCACTTAATTTCTTAAATACTCCACTGGCTTTAACACGTACTACCTGTAACTGCCTATTGATAATTACCTATCTCTAGCAAGTAAAGCAGCACTGAGCTCACGGTGCGCGTGTGTGCGCGCGCACGGGTTTTGAGTCGTGGGTCACCATGAATAGGTGAGCTTTTCCAGTCCTTCATTACCAACCTTCCAACGCTCCAAATAAACCCAGCTTCTCTCTCAAGATGCTTGAGATGATTCGCATGCTGGAGCCACAGCTCGCGAGCCCAGGTGTACCAATTAAGGAACCCTGCTGCGGGAGGAGTGTAAAAAAAAAAATAAACCAAGTCTTAGGCGTCTCTTGCGGCGGCAATATGGAGGCCAGCACCGGCAGTCTCTCGTCAGAGTGTGGGGGAGGGTCTAACTCGAAACCCAGGTGATGTGTCGCAATGAATCCACAATGACAGCCTCGAGGAGGAGCTGCTGTGTGCTGGTTCTGTAGGGGAAGTGGAACTCGGAGGAGAGTCGCCTCCATGTGCTGACTTCTAAGTATTTTGGATGACTGTAGGCAATCAGTCCTGATCGATACGTAATTATCTTATTTTCCATAAATTTACGTACAGAACCACCTTCAAAGGTTGGATATGGATAAAGGTTGGATTTAATAGGCACCCTCCTGGCATGAACCAGCAGGCTGGCAACAAGGCTTTTCCACTCTTATGTTCTTCCTTGGAACCAGTTTTCAATTTCGATTTTGGTCTAATTGGCGCACCTCTCCTTTCCTTTCCGTTAGCAAATTTATTCCTCTGTTCTTATACATCTGTTTTTTTTTTCTTATATATTAATGACTGATCAAAAACATGTTCCACGAAAACAAAACAAAAATAATAAAATATAATTCGTTTTGATAGTTGAGAGTCTGATGGATTTCATTATTTTCTTGACAATAAATGATCACCCTAAAGAATAAAAGTCACAATGTCGTGACTGGAACAATTTATAAATAAATCGTACAAAGAAGAGGAATCCTATGGCGACTTTTCGGTCCAGCCTGAATCATTGTCAAGTCATAAAAGTAGTGGTTTCACAATGGTTCACGACGGATCGAAACGTCGTTATAAGGTTCTCCTAAGAGAGTGTAATTTACATGGACAACTCTAAGGTATTTACACGCCACATTTTGAGAAAGTCCTCCGCAGAAACCCCTAAACTGGACAAAATCTAAATTAAAATTTATTCATGTTACAAATACCAATGACTGCAGTTTTAAAGAAGACTATCCGACACACTATACATATCAAGGGAATGACTCTAAATATCTTCAGAAGACGATCGAAACCAACTCACAGATCAGGCAGGATCTGATCCCATGACAAAGTGTAAGAACTAATTTAACGACTGGCTAGTCTATTTCATGAGATATTGGATAATTTTTTTGAAGCAGTGATAGTGTTGGTGCTCCTGCAGCACTAAATCAAATGTTGGTGAGGACTGGCAGATAGCAGCCATCCAGAGCGGTACTACCGTCCTGCCAAATTAGCAAGTAAAAACGAAATGTTTTGCACTCTGCCTAATTGAACACTTAATATGAGAGGCACATCTTACAGATTTCTACTTAACATTCAGTATACACCTGCCTATATATTCCCCCTTCCTAGTTCTTAATCAAGTAATATTCCTTTTCAACTTAAGAGGTCTGGTCTGGAACCTAACCGTGAGGGAGCTAATCTCCAGAACGGCTAACATATAACAGACAGGTATTTCACTCTCCACCAGGAGTCTACACTTCCCCAATACAGAATAAAATATTATGCAAGTTGTGGTTAATTTTTGGTAAACACAAATTAGTGCGAGAAATTCATGCGAGGAAAAAAATAGACACAATGAAGTGTCATTAGAAGCGTTCCTGATAAATATTTTCTTTCTGGTGCATTTTTGCCCACTGCTATTTTATTTCAACAGCAGCAGCCAGAATACTCATACACTGCCACTGCCACCAAATCAGATCCAGTTACTGACATCAAATGCAATTTGATCCGTCCGGACAACAAACTATTCAAATGATAAAAATCACCACATGCGTTTGACCAAAATTGGAACACGCAACTATAGCGTGTGATTGACACACACACAAAAAATATTAAGACAGACATGCAACAAACTGCATTCCATAGATAAGACATAAGATAAGCACTGTACAGGTTCACTTTATATAATTTTAGACAATTATAGAGTTTTGTAATGATTATTATAGGCATACACCTGAGGTAAAATAAGTAGATTTAACCTAGGAACCCTCAAAAAAATGGTCACTGATATTAATTTTAACTGGGACGTCAACAGTGATTTAAGACCATAGCCACAAGACGATGGAAATGTCCTTCCTGATAAACAGCCGGAAAAGAGGAAATATGATAAACAGGATGCTTGAAAACAGATAAGAAATATCTCCAGGCACTATCAACGGAAGGACAGCAGGCCTCAGTCTCAAATAACGAGATCGTAGACCGCTGGAAGAGTAACATAAGAACATAAGAACATAAGAATGAAGGAACACTGCAACATGCCTACTGACCCATGCGGAGCAGGTCCATGTCCCCCCCCACAGGATTAGCCGAATGACCCCCCCCCCCGGATTAGCCCAATGACCCCCCCCCCGGATTAGCCCAATGACCCACCCATCCCGGATTAGCCCAATGACCCACTCAGTCTGGTCACCTCCACTCAAGGATGGAGCACGGCACCAGACCCAGCAGCACAAGCTAGTCAGGTCCAACTCACACCCACCCACACCCACTCATGTATTTATCTAACCTATTTTTAAAACTACACAACGTTTTAGCCTGAATAACTGTACTCGGGAGTTTGTTCCACTCATCCACAACTCTATTACCAAACCAGTGCTTTCCTATATCCTTCCTGAATCTGAATTTTTCCAACTTAAAACCATTAATGTGAGTCCTGTCTTGGCTGGAAATTTTCAGCACGCTATTTACATCCCCTTTATTTATTCCTGTTTTCCATTTATACACCTCGATCATATCCCCCCTAATTCTACGCCTTTCGAGAGAGTGCAGATTCAGGGCCCTCAGAGAGGAGGCAGTGTCTGGATTGACCACTGCGAGGGGAATGAGTACTATACCTTTTGGAATGGTATCCAAGAGGAGGTACTGTGCTCTGCGACCCCTAGACGCTTCAATAAATAACATGACAAATGACTGAAAACGCGACAATACATGACAGTTTTTCCTCTTGTTGCTGTAAATATGGCGACCAGATCAAGATAATCACACACACACAAACACAACACACAAAACACACACACAAATACACACACTCACACACACACACACCCGTTGCCCCAGCTCCCAGAATGATGTCTCCGACAGCATGATGAATGCAATATAATCAAGGGAGACTACAAATAAAACGGGGTGCCAGAATGAGTGTACATGGCCCCGACCAGACACGAGAGTGCCATTGCACACCGCGGGAACCACCGCCACCTGACACAAATGAAATTGGATGAAATTAGTTAAGGAAGAACTGGCTGTTAGAGGAGTTAGTATGTTGTGGCACTCTACATTTTGCGGTGTGTGGTGGTGAGGGAGGAGGGGATGATTGGCACCCAAACGTGTGCCAAAGTGCTGACGTTAGTTCCGTTTGATACCTGCTTCTATTTCCAGCGTCTGCTGGCTCACCTGCATTTCCTGAGCCGAGGAGGAAACGCAGGTGGAGAGCGAGGTTTGGTCGAGACGTTTCTCTCCGTGAAGAGCTTTACCAAATCGATGACTGACTTGATGAAGCTCTACACTGAACGAAACATGACTTAATAAACAACTACATGAGAAAAACATGTATTGAGAAAGTCCCATTGAAGGGGAAACGTCACACATAAAATCCATAAAAGCTTTTCTTCATTATATATACATACACACATACATACATACACACATACATACATACACACATACATACATACACACATACATGCATACACATACATACATACATACATACATACATACATACATACATACATACATACATACATACGTACATACATACATACATA